>NW_022196909.1:15385133-15418600 GCF_008632895.1 Mastomys coucha
TCTTAGTAACTCCATGGATTATACCTTAGCAAAAAGGGTTATGTTTGATGTTCTGTTCAGTTAACTAAGTTCATTATGTTTTTCTACTTGTTAATAAGTTTGGCAATCTCATCAATGGTGATACTATTTCTTTTCTTGATATAGATCTTATACATATAATATAAAGCACATTCCTAGGTACTTAATCTTTTCTATACGGTTAAAATAAAGCAGTCCCTAAAATATGCTTACTCTCTCAATGACAACATTCATTTTTATTCTAGAAAATTTGTTGAATTTTTCTTATTGTTGTGTTTTATAAAAATAGAGAAGGAATATGTTTGGTGAATGCGCAGTCAGGTGTGGGGGAAGGGGGGGCCCTCTGCAAGCCCATGCTGAGGCATCCCTCCCCTTTGAGGAACCAGCCAAAGGATAGTATAGTATAGAATTGAGTTTATTTAGGGCATGGGGAGGGGAATTAAGGGAGTAGAGACAGAGAAAGGCAGACAGAGAGAGAGAGAGAGAGAGAGAGAGAGAGAGAGGCCCCAGCCATGAGCACATGAAGAGAGAGAGGGAAGGGGAATGGAGAGAGAGTTGGAAGGAGGAGGGGGTGAGCAGCAGCTCCCTTTAGTGAGTCAGGCATACCTGGCTGTTGCCAGGTAACTGTGGAGGTGAGGGGGGAGCCTAGACAAAATGCTAACACTTAGTGGTTTTAAATGTTTTTGGTCAAGTATTGTTAAATTCAGCCCCTTTCTTCCATATATAACTCTAATCCCCCCCCCCTTTTTTTTCTAATAGCCAGGTGAGGGCATCACGCTCAGGCTCAGTGCTTTGTTCAGTTGACTACTATGGCTAGTCCTGGTCTCAGTGTAGTGGAATCAGGGTCTCACTGCTAAGCATAATCCCCCGGACACTGGTGTTTAAGTAAATCGTTGTGTTATGTCACAAAATCGTCCACTTTCATTTTAAATTTGTTTTCTCAAGAATGAAGTTTGAATGTAGTCAACATCTCCTCATTGTCTGAAAATTCTTTTAACTCTTCTAGTATCACCTCTAGTCTCCACTTTCAGTGGACCATAACGCCCCTCCCCCAAATAGACTGTTAACCGGGGAAGTTCTGTGTATTTGCATACATTGAGACATGACCAAAACAATGTCCTGAGATTTCTTCTATGTCCTCTTTATTTCCTACTAATTCAAATAGTCCTAATTTGGAGTATGTGTGTTTTTTCTCCTGGGACATGAATTGAACCATCCATTTCTCCCTGTGGTTTTCTTTTTACCAGATTCAGTTCTTCTTTACTCTTTTTTTTTTTTTTTTTTTTTTTTTTTTTTTTTGTGGGATCCACTTGCAGCTTCTCTGGTCTCTAATGATGTTCTTCCTTTGTTCTGATAAGTTTATGTTCTGACTTCTACAGTTCAGCCAGGCAGTTCCCTCCCTGACCCCTTTGTCAAAGTCAGCCGTGCCTTGGCTTCTCTTTCAAACCAGTGCACACTTAACTAGAAGCATATTTTACCTTTTATTTGAATTTCTCTTTAGCCATGGGCTGTATCATACTCCTCTAGCACACTGCTTATAAAAAAAAATTGAAACCAAGAAAGATTCAATTTATTGAATCAATAAATTAATCAATAATATAATGACCTCAGTGAGCATATGCAATGTTTGCCTTTTCTATACATTATTTTAAGGTACACCTAGAATATTTATATAGATTATAGATCATATAAATTAAGTGAATATTATATAATATCATATCTCATAATATAATATTCACTTAAGATTCAGTGAAATGGGGTCAATAGTGAAAATAATTGTTATGGATCAGGCAGTTCTCAATATACCTTCTTACATCTGAAAAAAATGAAAGTGAATTTATGACATTTTATAGAAAAGATGTCAGTCTGGGGGCCTGCTCTTTTGCAGTGGTCTGAATTCTATCATCCTATTTCTCACTGGAGAGTTTGTAAGTGGGTACTCTCTTTGGACCAATTTTCCATAGAGAACATACTCTTTCTCACAGATGAAAGAGACATCCCACTACCAACGTAATGTGATCTTAGACGCCTCATAAAAACCTCAGTGTCCCTACTAATCCTTTCTGATTCAGCTCGTGGAAGGCCCTAAATGCAGCTTGAGATACATTCCTGAGACTCAAGATTAGTTCTATTTCTTAAAATGGAAAGTTTTGGGAGAAATAGCAGACATTAGCACATAATCAAAAATAAGTAGATCATCTGCTTTATACAAAGGCTTTGAAGATCAAAGCTATTGGGCTTTTTTCCTTAGAGTCTCTGGTTAGAAAAGCCTGGAGAAAGGAAAATTAAGTAGCATATTGAGAGAGAGTATGGGAAGGGAAAACATGCAAGAAGGGAAAAAGTAGGAGAAAGGACAGGTGGGGGGATACACATGCACACACATCCCTCCAAACAGACGTCCTCTTAGCTTATCATCAGTTCTAGCCTTATGGGCCACAGGCTCTAATAAAGTACAACCGCATTGCTAAAGATTCAAACACCAAATGCAGCCCCCATCTGTTCATATTAACCAGTACTATTGACTGCCTACTGTGTGCCAGGCTCTGTTCCTGAAGGTTGAGCTACATCAGTGAACACTCTTTCTTTTATTCTTTGTTCTGTTCAAGCTTACCATCTATTTAGGAAAAGCCAAATAATTTAAAAAATCGATTATACAGGTTCTTGTTTGTTTTGTTATTTGAAGTTAACACACATTGTTGAGAAAGAGAGCACAATTTAAAATGGAGAGTGTTGGGCTGGGCAGAAGGCTCAGCCATTAAAGACCAGGCTCATAACCAAAAATAAGAAATGGAATATGTTATATTTTATAAAAATATAAGGGGAGAGAAGAAATATGTTTGGTGGATGTGTAGTCAGGTGTGGAAGAAGAGAATGCCTCTGCCAGCCCATGCTGAGGTGTCCCTTCTCCCTGAGTGACCAGCCACAAGACAGTATAGTTAGAATGTACCCAGGACATGGGAAGGGGAGTTGAGGGAGTAGAGACAGAGAAAGGTAGAGAGAGGGAGTAGAGGAGTAGAGACGCCGGCCATGAGCACGTGTAGAGGGGTTGGGTAGGGAGAGAAGGGAGTAGGAGCATGAGAACAGAGGAAGAGCAAGAAAGCAAGAAAGAAGGGGGCAAGTAACCCCTTTTATAGTGAGTCAGGCACACCTGGCTGTTGCCAGGTAACTTTGGGGCGGAGCCTAAACTCAATGCCAACAGAGCATGTTGAAATATTTTTATTTTTATCTTATTATTCTTTAAAGCCAAGCCTGCACACATGCTACATCTTGTCGTTTTAAATGATGTGCTCAGTTAAGTGCCATTGAGTAGGTTCATGAGACTAAAAGGTTACGTATTCTTGTGAACACACAGCACAAGAGCAAAAAGAGGGAAATGCTTGGCATGTTTACGGTACACAGGGATGTGACTGTGACAAGTGAGCAAAACAGAGAAGAGGGAAGGACTAGATCCAAGAAATGCTGGGGGGTGAGAGAAACAGCATACTCTGAGGCTCTTCTTATAAGATATGAAGTCAGTGAGACGCTTTAAGCAAGGGTCAGCATGACCTGACTGATAGGATTCTGACGGTTACAGCAGGATCATGCCTACAACTTTAGTAGTTAGGCAGCTGAGATAGAAATATTGGATTCAAGTCCAGCCAGAACTAGAGTGAGCTTCTGATCAGTCTAGGCTAGAGTGAGACCCTGCCTCAAAACCTAAATAAGCAAATACACTAAAGACAACAAAACGATGACCTGTAGCTAGGTCAATAAAGTGGTTACAACATACATGAGGACCTACGTTGGATCTCCAGCATCCATTTAAAAAGGCAGGTATCAGGTGCATGCTCAGAACCCCAGTGCTGGGGAGATGGATACAGGAAGATCCCTGGAGCTCACTGCCTGGCCAGCCTCATCACATCAACGTGTTCCAAGTCCCCACTGAAAGACTTTGACTTTAAAAAAAAACTTATGGTAGACAACTCCTAAGGAGCAACCCCCAAAGTTGATTTCAGACTTCCCTCCTTACTACTATAAAGCACATGTGCATATGTATATGCACACATACAGACAATAAATTTACAGAGAGCACTCCCAACACTCAGAGGCTGTGGCAGGAACGTCATAAGCTCAAGGCCAGCCTAGGCTACATAGTAAAACCATATAAAATAACTAAAGCAAACAAACAAGCCAAAAGCAACCAGGCATGGTGGTGTGGTGTAAGCCTATAAATGCAGTGGTTCTTAACCTGCAAATTGCAGCCCCCGAGGAGATGATTGACTCTTTCACAGGGAACACCGAAAGACGAATGGAAAACACAGATATTTACATTACGGTTCATAGCAGTATCAAAATTACAGTTGTGAAGAAGCAACAAAATAATTATAATGGCTTGCAATCACCACAACATGAGGAACTATATTTAAAGGGTCATGATATTAGGAAAGTTGAGAACTACTGTTCTAATGAAAATACACGCAGGAGATTGAAACAAAAGGATTACTGCAAGTTTGAAGCCACCCTGGATCACATGAAAAGGATGAGGCTACCAATGGCTATGTAGTGAGACATGTCTTAAGCAAACAGACAAAAAGGATAACCCACAGCATGCCCGGTGCAGCATCAGGGAGATGAATGAGGAAGATATCTGAGAATCTGGGAGAATGTGATGACTTTCAAAAGTAAGACAACAGGATGTGATAAGGAATGAGCATGCGTACTTTGAAGGCAGAGCTGACAGGATTGGGAGATGGGAGAAAAGCTCAGAGACTGTGATACTTTTGAACCCTTAGAGAAAAAATAAAGTCCCTAAGAAAGGAGTCCGCTCTGTGCCAGATGCTGCGGATGTTTCCAGTTAGACGAGGTGTGAGGAGGGGCATGGTATTCTGGCATTTAGCAACACGAGCATTATCAGTGACCTCAGCAACAGTGGAGAGAATTATGGGAGCCATTATGTTACTTTTCCTAAGGAGACATGAACAGACATCTATTCACCCCAGATGGGACACAGACCAAAGACTGAAGAAATGATGTCATTTAAGTCTAGCTTAGTGAGTCAGTGAGTTCGTTGGGAGTTTGTACATGAGCCTAAGTGAGGGGTTACTTACAGGAGCATGGATATAAAGGCATCACAGCACAGCCCACCCCTGGGAAGGATGACGACTCACAAAAGCTTTATCCCTGGAACTACTTGCAGAACTTGCAGGCAGCTGAGCACACGGGAGTTTCCTCTTTGTCGATTTTTACTGCTTATGGAACCTTGGGTAGGGCTAGAGTGAGGGCTCGGTCTACTGCTCTTACAAAGGATTCAAGTTCAGTTCCCAGCACTGATGTCCAGCTAACCTCTACCACCTGTGACTCCAACTCAGGCAAGATGTGGTGTTCCTGGCTGCTTTGTGTACCAAGACACACACACACACACACACACACACACACACTTTTAAATCAATAAAAAAAAATCTTTTAAAATAAAACTCATATATCCAGTTCTGGTTATGTCTTTGTTTGTTTGTCCACTTGACACAAGCTAGAGTCGCCTAGGAAAATGAAATCTCTGAGCAATTACCTCCATCAGATCAGCCTGCAGGTATATCTGTGGAATAATTTCTAGGTTAATGATTAATGAGGAAGGACACAGCACAGTTGTTAGTGCCATCCCTGGACCTGTGGTCCTGTGTGCTATAAGAAAGCACACTGAGAAAACCATAGGGAACAAACCAAGAAGCTACACTGCCTTGAATCCTCTACTTTCAGTTCCTGCTTTTACTTCCATTGGTAATATACTGTTACCTAGAAATTGTAAGATAAAATAAACCCTTTTCTTCTCTCAGGCCACTTTTGGTCAGTGTTTGAGCACAGCAACAGAAAACCCTCCATACCCAATTACCATAGTAACTGTTTCCAACTCAATTAATCCACGTTTTTCTATTTCCACTTCCCTAGGAATCAATGTCCCTCCATCTTCTTCCTCTAGTGGTAAACTGTTTTTACTACGACTTGTGCAAATCCATCAGAAATCCAAGCTGAAAGGGAACATGCTTCATGTACTTGATAGAGATGGCGAAAAGTTCCCTGTGTGTATGCAAGGTTCAAGGGTAGAATCAGACAAACCAGGATGACAATAAAAATTCAGTGAATGGGTTCCCTTTCAACATCTTTAGCAGGTATGGCAGAAAATGGATTATAAGGTGGAAATAATCTATAGTATGATAAAGATGAACAGGGGAAAGGCTCGAATGATTCATCAGAGGGGTCAGAGAATGACCCCTATTGACTGTAGACTCGAACTGGACCAACTACATGGCAAGAAAATGGGTAGTGAGTGCTTGGATTTGGATGAGGTGCGGTGAAGCATCCTGCTTCCAGTCCTCTCCTCCAAGCATCTCTTCAAATAACTGTGGCTTCCATGCTCCACTAAGAATTGCCATGGTACTTTCTCTCAGGATGGAAATGCAGAGTCATGGTGGCAAATACACTATGTACAGAACTTCCTCTTCACAATGCTTTCTGTTCTGGCTCGCTTGAAAAAACTGATTTCCTCACAGGTACTATTATCCTGTATTAGCACCACACGGACTGGGCATCCTTGTAGCTCGGTAATCTGTCCACGGTTGGCTTGTATGCTTTCCAGCCTGTTTTTACGTGCACAGCTCTTCGTCTGGATGTGCTCTCAGCCCTGACTCAGTGACGCCTGTGACTCACAATCCACCACCCTGAGTCATGCACTGCAGTTATGCGAATTAGTCTTAATTTGGTGCTTCCCAGTTTATCAGTGTGAGCCCTGCCTGCCGAGAGCTTTGTTTTGTTTTCCTTCCTAACACTTGGGACTCCCTTAATTGGTAGTTGATGACTTCCACGGTGACCACGTCTGCCGAGGGAGTAAAAGTTGGCCCAATGACAAGCAAGAGGAACAAAACAAATATAAGCACAACAGAAACTGGGCTGCGAAAGGCATTAACACTAAGAAAGCTGAGGTTTTTGCAAGATCAGAATCATTCGTACTTATTTTACTGTGAAGCAATTCACTTCAGTTCTTACTTGTAGATCCCAAACAAAGGTGACAGCTTGGAAAACTTGAGCTATAAACAAGGGGGATAGTGGGGAATGTCTTCTCTCTTTTGGAAGTGAGAGGAGCACCTTCTTCCATTCATAGCCACATGTGCCACTAAGATTAAATTATTCTATCAGAAGAGGCAGAACAGATTAAATGCAAGAACAATATGTGAGTGCCTATACTGCATTTTGATGGTGTCAATGAAATCTAAACTGCGACCATAGCATCATTTATGGCCTTATGCAATATGGTGTTCAAAAGGCTTTAGGAAATAAAGCATCCAGCACCCTAAGAAAACTTCTGACTTAAAAGTACATGCACAGTGGCCCAAATGATCCTTTCACGTTATAAGTGGTCATGAGAACCAGTTGCCCACTAAAGTATTTAAAAGGAAGACTCGAAGAGATGCTTAAAACCCGACTTGTTCATTTCTTCTACTCTGCCTTCACTTATCATCCCCATCTCTCCTTCCCTCCGTAAATGTACGCTTCAGTTAGAAAGGAACATTAAATTTCCACTAAACCTGTCACAAAGATTTTCAGGTTTGTAAGGAACACTGTCAATTCTATAGTCTCTTACTAAATATCAGTTTATTACAGCATTTGCACTTCATTATTTATTCTCTGTGGATAAAACATAGTCTAGTCAGAGTTAGTTCTACTTAATGTTGTTAATGCATTATATTTCTTCCCCCCAAAAAAAGCATCTATTTTATTCATATCAAAATAGTGTGTATGGTAGCATGTGCCTATAATCCCAACACTCAAGAAGCAGAGGAGTGACCACTGCAGCAAATTTGGGATCAGACTGGTCTAGGGCATTGTAGATAAGGCAAGACCACACAGTGGGACTCTATCAAAAACTCAAACGAACAGGGAGGGAGAAGTTAATAAAGTGAGAAAGCCCAATGTTATTTAGCATTCAGAGTAGAGTCCATCTGTGGGTGCTGGATAACACATTACAGATGTGCCTAGAGTCAAAAGTGGATTGCCCTTGACTAGACACACATCCTATTCCACCTTAGTGAACATAGACCTCTTTCTTTGCTTTTTTTTTTCCCTGTGTTTCTTTTGCTTTTTCTTTTGAAAAATACTAACGTATTCTCAAGGATTCTCTAGGACTCTACAAGATGTCTTAAGTAAAGCTACAAGCAGGAAAGAAAGATAGGCCCTCTATACTCTCATGTATCTAACATTTGACGAAATACCCAGTTATTGAAGAAATCCTTATATAACTCCAGGTGCCACTGTCATGGAAAAGAAATACAAGGAGTTATATATTAATCTGTAAGTTGTGTTTCCCTGTGGAAATAGAGGTGCTGTGACCTGGAACCTAATGGGTAAAAAAGATGGTGCCAGAGGTCAGGAGAACATCTCATTCTAAACTGAAGTTTAACGGAGATGGGGATTGGGAATTGTAAGCAAGCATAGGAAGTTCAGCCCTTCCCCCTAATCCCAAGCCTGGGAAGTTCTACCAGGGAAAGGTAAAATGTGATGGATCCTGGATCCTTAATCAAAAACCACCAAAGCCCCTAATGATTCAGAATGCACACAGAATGTGAAAAGAAGCTTTCTTCGTCTGAATTTGTTGGCATTCACATTTTCTAGGTCACCCCAGGGTTTATCCTGCTGTGTCTTGTTTGGGAGGTGGAAAGAAACCATCATTTCCTCCTGCCCAGTTGATTTGTGTGGACCTCACTGCACTCTGTGTGATTAGGAAGTCTAGAATAAGCACCTTGGAGAAGGACTCAGTGTCTTAGCACCTAGTACCAGCACTCCCGCTTGGTAGCTACAACATGAAGCAGCATGCCCCGAAAAGAGCAATATTCAGACAGGTCACGGTGGAATGGGCAGACAGGAGCTCCACCACCAGAGGCTCTACTCCCTGAAGGATCCAGCAGGCCCGTTCATACACTCTTCCTGTTTACCAGAAGAAGTGGCAAAGAGAGTCTAAGCTCAAGACTCCCTTTAGGTCCCTGCGGCCAGGGAGACAGAGACAGACAGAGAGAGACAGAGACAGAGACAGAGACAGACAGGCAGGCAGGCAGAATGGGCCTGGCTAGACCTTTTGAAATGTCCTCCAACAGGAACACACAAACACCAACAAGGCCACACCTCCTGATCCTTTCCAAACAACTCATTGTCTCCGGCCTGTCATGGAAATGCATGAGCACCTATGGGAGTCATTCTCATTCCAACACCCACAGGCCCTGTCTCAAGAACAAAAGACAACTAAGTCATTCAGGCAAGTCCACAAATGGTTCCTTTGATTCATTGAATTTGGCATTTCTCTACAATCACATTTTTTTTCCCAATCTATCTGCTGTTAATATGGTTTAGGAGGGTCCTCAAACACTTCTTTATGTTACAACATAGGGCAACAAGAAAGCAGTCTCTGCGAAAAACAAACCAACGGGCTTCAGTGAATGACCCAGTGGGTAAGAGTACAGCCACGAACCAGCCTAGCCAAATAACAAAAGCAAACAAACCAAAAAACCAACCAAACCAAAAACCAGGAAAATCTGTCTCACGCATGCGCACAGCCTCGTGTCCTTATACGAATGCGTATGCACATATGTGACACACACAGAACATCATATTTTTAAATATAACCCAAATAGTAAATACTTCTACACAGTTATGCATGGCTATCATCCCAGCAGTGCGGAAATTAAGACAGGAGAGTTTCTAATTAAAGGCTAGCCTGTGTTAGTTACATAGTGACACCCTGTCACAAAAGATAAAAATGCAGAATAAGTGAAATTCATAAAGGAATTTGTAGAGGAACCTATGGAAGGCTCAGTATCACACCCAAGGTAGAGATGTTGTTGTTGTTGTTGTTGTTGTTATTGTTGTTGTTTTGGTGTTGCTGGTGGTGGTGATGGAGGTAGTGGTCTGGTTTGATTCCGTTTTTTGTTTTGTTTGTTTGTTTGGTTGATTGGCTGTTTATTTTTTGTTTGTGTTTGTTTTTTTTTTCCTTTACTGAACATAGGACTTTAGTTTTTTCATTTAAAACCAAATAGGTGCCGGGTGGTGGTGGCGCACACCTTTAATCCCAGCACTTGGGAGGCAGAGGCAGGCGGATTTCTGAGTTCGAGGCCAGCCTGGTCTACAGAGTGAGTTCCAGGACAGTCAGGGCTGCACAGAGAAACCCTGTCTCGAAAAACCAAAAAAAAAAAAAAAAAAAAAAAAAAAAAAAAAACAAATAGGTAAACATTGCATATATAGTATTTATGTTATAGGATCTCATGACAGTTCTTATAATTCACCTCTTTTTTTACAAAATTAGTCTTATATCTTTCTACTTTATGTGTTTTTAAGAAGTAATCATAATGGAGGGTCGGAGAGACAGCTCAGCAATACATGTATATCACAGAGGATCTGAGTTCCATTGCTAACACTCCTAACATTCCTAACACATGTCAGGCAGCTCATAACCAAATAACAAATAAACTCCAGTTCCATTGCCCTCCTCTAACCTCTGCAGATACACACACACACACACACACACACACAGACACACACACACACAGACAGACACCTAAATGATTATTCTTTTATCAGACAGGGTCCAGTAACCCCAGGCTATAAATGTAATACATGCTGGAATTGAATTATGATTCTCTTATCCCTATATTCCAAGTTCTGGTGTTACCAACAAGTGCCACCATCCTTGACTATTAGGTAGCTTTTTTACTAACAGTATTTCTTGACCATTTCTAATCAACGTTATGCAAGTATTAATGAACAAGGGTGCTCAGCTTCACTATTCCTTTTTTTTTCTTTCTTTTTTTTTTTTTGTTGGTTATTTTATTTATTTATATCTCAAATGTTGTTCCCCTTCCCGGTTTCCCCTCTGCAGCCTCTCTATTCCATCCCCCTATCCCCCACCTCGATGAGGGTGCTCCCCTACCCACCCATCCACTCCCACCTCACCACCCTAGCATCTCTTGAGGGTGCTCCCCTACCCACCCATCCACTCCCACCTCACCACCCTAGCATGTCTCTAGGCTGGGGCATCAGGCCTCCACAGGACCAAGGGCCTCCCCTCCCATTGATGTCAGATGAGGCAATCCTCTGCTACATATGCAGATGGAGCCTTGGGTCCCTCCGTGTGTACTCTGTGGTTGGTGGTTTAGTCCCTGGGAGCTCTAGGGGGTCCTGTTGATTGATACTGTTGTTATTCCTATGGGTTGCACTCCCCTTCAGCTCCTTCAGTCCTTCCTCTAACTCTTCCATTGGGGTCCCAGTGCTCAGGTGGTTGGCTGCAAACATCTGCATCTGTATTGATCTGGTGCTGGCAGAGCCTCTCAGGGGACAGCTATACCAGGCTCTTGTCAGCAAGCCTTTCTTGGCATCAGCAATAGTGTCTGTCTGGTATAGAAGAGAGCGAAGATTCCCAGATCAGCTTCACTATTCCAGTGGAGGTGGAATCTAGATATGTCATCAAAGCTATTTGGACCTTACTCTTAAGACAAAATTATCTTTACTTGAAAGATTTTTTTCTTCTGAGTAAATAGCCTTAATATCTAAATGCCTGTCTGGAACAAATGGTGGCAGACTTATAAACAGCATTATTCCTTTTCTTGCAGTTTATTAAGCTCATATTCTCTCCTCCAGGCAGTTCTTGGCCTTTCCGAATACTGTAGTTTAAAAACTGGAATGAATTAATTTGTAATATCAAGTAATTGTTAGTCCAAGAATTTTCTATAAAAAATTAAAGGACATAGCCAGGGGGCTTCATAAACACAAAGAAACACATAGTTTTGGTGAATTGTTTAATTTTAATAATTACTGCAATTCTAAAGAAAATCTCTTTCCTACCATTGTTTTCATTAAAACAGCCTGCAGCCTGCTTGCTCCTTTCTGGGCATCTGTGGTTTAGTTTAGCTACTAATAATAACCTGCTGGTTTGTAGCTTTTTTTTTTTTTTTTAAGAGATGCTATTTTTCCAGGATTTTTACTATTGTACCCATGAAGTTTTATATAATCACTGGAAAAAATCTAGAGATATAAAAGTTATTTTATTCTGATTGTAAGCCTTTCTCCTTCAAACAGGATGAGGGGTAAACAAAGACTCTATACACACGAGACAAACATGGAGCTTTATCTTTAGCCTTTATCAATTCCAAGTATCGACTAACCCATTAAATCATAATTTCCTGCGAAAGTTCTACAGTTTTATAGCCAATGTTTTAATCTCAGCAGATATGAGAGCAGGGAACAAGAAGAGAAAGAAAAGGAAAGGAAAAGAAAGGAAAGAAAGAAACAAACACAAAAACCAAAACATGAATATAAAGTGTAAATGCAGAGTAATGGGGAACACCATACATGGCTCGGTATGCATAGCATCCCATAGCAAGCAGGAGGTGGCTCCACGGTTCACACAAATAATTCAATAAACAGTAGTTAAACTAACCAAGGTTCATGATGTACTTATTAAAAGTAAAATAATTAGTCTTCATTTCTTGCCCATAATTAAAAATGATATCATAGTTGTTTGTGTTTTACTGCTGATAAATCTGGATATTTACACAAAGTATAAATTTCTTGCCTTCCTTTGCCTTTACCACAGAAGGGCACACAGAACACTTAGTTTGGACCAATCCATTACTGGTTGAGTAAATAAAAATTAGAAAATTCAGGGTTTTTTGGGTTTTGTTTTGCTTTGCTTTTTGAGTTGCTTCTTTTAAGCTAGGACAAGGGATGGAGCATAAGTCAATTCAGTTTTCCTTTATTTTGTAATGTCTCTCCCCAGGATAGTAAAAGAATGTGTGGTTTCCCTAATATTTTGTGCGTATAATATCCCAGTTGATTTAAACACATTCCCATCTAGCCTTTGTGGCACTAAAGTCTCAGTCCAGGGATCTCAGGGGGAAAAAACACTAACAGTTCAACTTTGATCCTTTTATGTCAAGCAAGCCTATGGGGCATTGTGTAACTAAAATCACAGCCTATTATGGATCTTACATTGTCTCAGACTGTCTGCATGTAAACAACATTTTCTCACGTTATTTTTCTTTGTCTCTGTGCTGGTTTGAATAAAACTGGCCCCAATTAGGCTCATGTATTTGAATGCTTGGTCGTCTGGGAATGGCACTACCACAGAGGGACTGGTGAGGGGTGGCTTTATTGGACTAGGTACGGCCTTGTTGGAGGAAATGTGTCACTGAGAGTGGACTTTGGGATATCAAAAGCCCAAACCAGTTCCGGTGTCTCTTCCTGCTGCCCGTGGACCAGAAGGTAGAACGATCAGCTATTTCTCCAACAAGATGTCTGCCTCCGTGTCACCATGTGTCCTGCCATGATAACGGACTAAACTTTTGAAACTGTAAGTCAAGCCCAATTAAGTGCTTTCCTTTATGGGAGCTACCTTGTTCATGGTGTCTCTTCACAACAATAGAGCCCTGGCTAAGATAAGCTTCACATTAACTTTGGGATATATATGTAAAAGGCAGGGAGGTATCATGATAGTGACTATCTGCCATTGGACATGGATTTTGCCCCCATGAAAGTTTTTACAAAATAGGCAATCATTTGTACCTTATGCTGTGTAAAGAAACAATGCTTTTATTAAACTTACAATTAAATCAAACAAATCTGTCAAACAATTTGTTAAAATCACACTGACGGCCTAATAATTGATTTCTCCCTCCCTCTCCCTAGTCTTCTCTTTTTCTTGGAGGAGAATGATTAGAATTTTTTTTAATATGATTCACCATATGCAAGCAGTGTCCAAGGCAATAACTGGAAGTGTTGTTATAGACAATTGTGAACTGCCATGTAAGTCCTGGACACACAACCCTCATCTTCTGCAAGGGCCACAAGTTCTCTTAACCACTGAGCCATCTTTCCACCCCTCAAAGAAGTCTTTTAGTTAAAAAATTCTCAAGCATATGCCTCATGGTCCCACTCTTCACTTCCACGCATACTAAATATTTAACCCTTATTTCATGCTCTGTAAGTATTCTTTGTAAGTATCCTGTGGTGGTTTGAATATACCTGGCCCATAAAGAGTAATACCCTTAGGAGGCATGGCCTTGTTGAAGGATGTATGTCATCATGTGGGTGGGTTTTCAGACCCTCTTCTTAGCTTCTTGGAAACTACTCTCCTCTTAGCAGCCTTCAGAACAAGATGCAGAATTCTCAGCTCTCCTGCACCATGCCTGCCTGGATACTGCCATGTTTCCACCTTAATGATAATGGACTGAACATCTGAACCTGTCAGGCACCCCAATTAAATGTTGTCCTTTATAAGACTTGCCTTGGTCATGGTGTCTATTCAAAGCAGTAAGCCCTTAACTAAGACATATCCAAACTTCCATTCCCCAAATTCTTGTTCCTAAAAATCAAGTATATGTGTATTTTAGAGCAATTAACTCAGAAGTTCTCTGTAATTTGTCCATATGGTTTTTTTTTTCCAGCCTCTAAAGCACAACTTTCCTGAGAAATTACATCGAGCATCTGTAAGTGATAAAATTCATTACATGTTAATGTCACAGTAAATGTTACACAAGTTCTATGGTGGAGTGAGCACTGCTCTATGTCTTAATGCCACAAAACTGACAAGGAAGGCACTATTGTTAGTCCATTTAACAGCTACGTGCATACAATAGGATGGTTGAATAATTTCCCTAATCTCATGGTATTGAGGTGACAAGACCACTCCTAAGAACACAGTATTATGCATCAATTTATTATACTTCTACACCCTCACAGAAACTTTATTACACAAGCCCAACATACCTTCACTGTGCTAATTCAACACCTTGAGAGAAACAAAACAAAGAAATGGGGTCTCAATATACCTCTCATAAGGGCCCCCTTCCCAGCTAGCATGTTACCCTGGAACAGTTTTATTAGCACAATCTTGATGACATTATTGCTGTTCAGAATAAAGTATAAAAAGTTGGAAATGTATGAGGATAATGATATCAATGTTGATGTCTGTGGTGGTTTGAATGAGAATGGCCACCATAGGTACATGTATGAATGCTTGGTCCCAGGTAGTAAAATTGTTTGGGAAGGATTAAGAGGCATGGCATTGCTGGAAGAGGTGTATCACTGAGGGGTGGCTTTTAAGGTTTCCAAACCATGCCAAGACCAGTCTGTCTCTTGTAAGTTAGGATGTAAGATCTCAACCCCATGCCTACTTGTCTGCCATCACATTTCCCACCATGATGATCATGGACGAATCTTCTGAAACTGTAAGCAAATCCTGAGTTCAATGCTTTCTTTCATAGAGTTTCCTTGGGTCATGGCATCTCCTTACAGCAGTGGAACAGTGATCAGGACAGTGTCACAGTGAGTCAGTGTTGGGTTCACACCCAAACCACTGACATTCCTAGTTCCAGGAAGCTATTTCATTTAGTGTAATTTTTATTGCTATTGATTTCCCAAACTCTAGGAACTTCCATTGCTGCCTTGCAGGTTTTGTCTAAATGAAAATGCAAAAAGTATTTCTGTTTGAAAGGATAGCACTGTTTTATAAACTTGGGGGATGGTAACCATGTTTGTATCTAACCTAGATCTCCAATACATTGTTGAATGCATGCCAGCACTCAGTTTCCCAAATGCACTCCAATCCGTGTCGCATCCTTTCCTCTAGTGAATAAACTAAATCAGGATTTGACACGGATTTAGAATGTATTTGTACAATATTCATGTTTCTATCTTCTTAGAACTTATTATAAATCACAGTCTCTTCTTACTTGGCTCCCACAAATGGGTCTTAAAGGAAGAAGCAGAGAGTTCTTGTGTACAGAGATGCAAATTGGCCAATCATGACTGATTAGCTGAGAATGACTATTAAGCCTTAAGGGACAGCCACTCACAGGTCACCAAGCTCTAGAAAAACTAAAAATGAAGTGTGTAGTATTTCACTACCTTTGGGGAAAAGCCTAAATAATACCAGACTCCACTCACAGAAATTTAGGACTATGTAGGGGACAAAGAATTACAGCCACACCAAACCATCAACTCATTTTCTTTTTCCCTATTTGAAATGAACCATGCACAGGACCCAGGCACATTAAGAGAAAGAAATTAAGACTGCCCGGCATTCCACTGAGGTGGGGGAGGGCCTCATGGAGCCCCTACCTTTTTTCAGGAGTTATTGGCTATTAACTGTTGCTGGGGGCGGGGCAGGGAGGCGGTTGGAGTCATTTTCTTCAGTGGTGTAGCCGCTGATGACTTGCTTGAGTTCATGAAGATAAAAGTCTCATGCACTCAGACTTTTGGAAACCCAATGGATCACACGAAAGCTGATGATAAAACTTAATAGACATGAAAGGAGGAGAAAGAGTTATTAGGACGAGGAAAGGATCAGTAGGAGTGGGAGCGGGGTGAAGAAGGCAGTAGGAGCCAAATGGTCACAATGTGGCATTGGTGAAAAGAAGAAACTACTGCCATTTGTGAAACAGAGACTTTGGCGGTTTCAACAGTCACCAAATGAAGAGTAAAGCACAACAGGTGCAAACAGCTGGAGTCGGGGAACATCTGCATTCTGTTCTCTGGGAATCTGTGTTCCATACCCTCACTGTAGAATGAGTCAGAGCTGTCTAATAATTAGTGTTAAATCTCCAGTGCTTCCTTGCTGTGGTCCATAACCCATTCATGCTCCCCCACCTTATGCCCAGATTCTTACACAGGTTCGAACTGTTCTGAGCTAATTGGTATGTCCTGTCACTCTGGCATAGAGATTGGTGGGGGAACCCTTGATATTTTGAGGTAATGTGACACAAACAGAACTCAAATTTCCAAGCAGGATGATTTTGCATGATATAACAACCACTGCTCAAGCCGTTGCAAAACCTTTCTCCTTGTGAATGTTTGGATCCCAACAGTTAACTTTACTGTGCCCTAGATGCTGCATCTCTACAGTGGAGGTAATTGTACTACCATCTGCAGAGAGTTCTTATAAGTAAAAATTGAGTCAACCCATGCAAAGCAATAAGAAGAGTACCTGGCATAGCATTTACTAAGCACTACCGGTTACTATGCTCTGGCCTCCACATTGCCAGCTGTGGAGTCAATAAATACTTTTTCACTTAAGCAGGTTTGTACAGGAATTTCTATCTTGTGTAATTAAAAACTAGACTAACAGATCGCATAGAGAAGGTTCTCTCACCTCTAAATTGGTAGAGGAAAACTTCACATGAAATCTGGAGGAAGGACTTGGCTCAGGTGACGGACAAACACAATCACGTATAATAAGCCCATCCTATGCTTCTACATGGAATATTCTCTTTTCCAGTGACTGAGCCAGGGAATGTGTGGAACAGTTTTGCTCTGAGAAGCACCTGGAAATCCTGGTAAAATATCTTACTCAGCCTCATCATCTAGGTTTTTGTTGTTGTTGTATTTTATTTTATCAAGTAAGTATGATGGTTAGTTTCATGTCGACTTGAATGGGCCATGATCGAATGATGCCTCTAGGTGTCTGTGAGGTTATTCCTACATAAGATTGAATTTGGACCTCAGTAAAAAGGAAGGAAGAGGGGAATGGAAGAAGATGGGGAAAATAAAGAAGGAAGGAAGAGAAGAAGGAAGAAAGGAAGGAAAGAGTAGAAAGATGGTTCAGCTGGCAGTAGCGCTTGCACCAAGACTTAACAACCTAAGCCCTAAACTCAGATTCCACAAAGTCACGTGAGAGAGCCCGCTCCTGATGATCATCTTCTGTTCCACACATACAGGGACCCCTGTTACAGGTGCCCCTGACCCCCACTTCCCACTCTTCCTTCTGCATGTGTGGGGTTGCATACATGGGCACAAAGTAAATAAATAACTTAAAAAAAAGTGAGGGGCGGGAGAAATGGCTTGATGGTTAAGAGCACTTACTGCTCCTGCGAAGAATTGGGTTCTATGCTCAGCAACTACATAGCAGCCTACCCTTATCTGTGACTTCAGTTCTAGGAGATCCAGCACCCTCCTCTGTCTTCCACGGGCACCAGGAATGCGCATGGGACACAGATACACGTTGAAGTAAAACACGTGTACACATACAATTAAAATTTAAACTTTTTTGTAAAGAAAGATTATTTTTCAAGTGATATTCATTTCCTTGTCCATCACTGCATATGTGTTGTTTGCAAAAAGGAATGCAAGTCATTGAGACACTCTAAGAATTTGCTTGCAAGGGGGAAATTTTAAATTTTACAGCAGTTGGTGTTGCTCATACTTTAGGATAATACAGGGAATTCGTAAATATTTTCTAGTGATTCTCTGTCAGAATATTTAAGGTAGGAATTACTTTATTTTACTTACTCATAACTACCAGAATGCAAGAAAAAAATCCACAAAAGCCAAAACAATGTCTTTTTACCATTTTTTGTTTTTTGGTTTTTTTTTTTTTTTTTTTTTTTTTTTTTTTTTTTTTTTTTTTTTTGTAATCTCCAGACAAATACTTTTTAACCTAGTTTTAAAGAGAAAGGCTTGCCATGCTAAAACCTCATGAGCCATGTTTAGCCACACAGAATGTTAATGGCTCTGTAAAACTTACCCAAAATTTACAGGTTCACTTAAATAATGGATGAAGGCTAAATTAGTGGTGCAGAAGCTCTACTGTGATAAAGAACAGAAAATGCATCCTGGTGCCAAGACAGAAAAGATGGAGAGCAGAGTGGGGCTGGGCCAGAGAGTAAAATGGAGAAACCGGAAATGAGAGGGGCGAGGGGGGGGTCCAGATTTTCCCATAATTCTCAGCGCAGTGCGCTGCCCTCTCTTTTCCCTTCACTGCAGTGGAAATACGACACCTTCTAGAATTCTCATTTTTCCTTCTGGAGTGTGATAAAAGTCGCAGCTGTGTAATAAGGGATTCCAAGGTTTGAGGGCATCAGTTTGATTTGGTGGCTCCATTCTATGAGTATATTGCAGATAATAACAATAACCTAGGCAATATTCTGAAGTAACTGCCTGACTATAAGTTATCTGAAATAACTATTATTTCATAAAAGCTTTATTCTGGAGGGCTGAAGAGATGGCTTGACAGGCTCCCAGCATCCATGTGGGGCAGTATACAACTGCCTATAGCCCCAACTCTGGCAGCTCTAAACTCTCTTCAGGTCTCCACAGGTGTTTCTATGTGTGTGTGTGTGT
Organism: Mastomys coucha; assembly: GCF_008632895.1. Lineage (NCBI taxonomy): Eukaryota > Metazoa > Chordata > Mammalia > Rodentia > Muridae > Mastomys > Mastomys coucha. The sequence continues at coordinate 15,404,280 of NW_022196909.1, forward strand.
GTGTGTGTGTGTGTGTGTGTGTGTGTGTGTGTACTCTTCTGATTGCTTTGCATTGGTTGACTCAATTCTTACTTATAAGAACTCTCTGCAGATAATAGCACAATTACCTCCACCGTGGAGGTGGAGCAACTAGGGCACAGTAAAAGTTAACTGTTAGGATCCAAACACCCACAAGGAGAAAGGTTTTGCAATGGCTTGAGCAGTGGTTGTTATATCATCCAAAATCATCCTGCTCAGAAACCCAGCATCTCCCACCATGGCCCTAAAATCTATCGGGAGGTGATTATAGGCGTTTTATGAAAACTCTAACTGGTGTGTGTGTGTGTGTGTGTGTGTGTGTGTGTGTGTGTGTGTGTGAACATTCATTGGCCTACTTGTTCTGTGTACCAGTTATCCTCCTGTATAGCAGGTCCATAACTTCAGGTTTTCAAATTTCATCAGAGATATATCAGTTTACTTGGTATCTGGTCATCCCGTGAGTGGTCTATATCCATAGATCTAAAGTCAAATACCATGGTAAATTGAATATTATTGGCTGAAAAATGTATTTAATGAACTTAGTTGTCTGAACAGCATACTTTAGCAGTCAACTGTAGCATCGTGGCTGTTGACCCTCATAACCCAAGACTTGGTGGAACTAACTAAATCACAAGACAACATTAGATCACATGTTACTAGTTTAGGGTAAGGGGAAAATCAGGATTTGAAGTGGTTCCTATTGAATTTGGACTTGTATAATTCTGATACCATAGTGAAGTATTGTTGTTTTAAATGGGAGATGGCTCAGTAAGAGACCTTGATATACAAGGACCAAAACCTGAGTTCAGATCCCAGCATGAGAGTAAAAAGCTGGATCTGGTAGCTTGTTATGGACAATCCCCTGTAATCATAATGCTAAAAAGCTGTGAGCTCCAAACCCTACCTGAAACAAAATGTAGAGGGTTTTCAGAAGACACTCAAAGGCAGCCTCTATAGTCACAAGCAAGCACGCAAGCATGCACAAAGATACAACAGGCATACACCTACATCAGACAGATAAACAAAACATTAAAAAGAAACCCAATATTGAAGTACCGAGTTAGGGACTATGGGCAACCTTACTCAGCTGTCCCTTGGTCCTTAAGTTTCTAGACACATCGTGTGTGTTGTCTTCTCTCAGCCTTGTTGTTCCCACCAGTCTATTATCAGTTTACTAGACTAAACAATTAAATCCTTTTCAGCTTTCTAGCCCAGCCCACATCCTTCCTTTCCCAGGAATCTTCTGTCCTAACTTTACGCTTTGCTGCTGCGCTGCCCAGTGTGATCTCTGACCTCTCTGCCCCTTCAATGCTCTTCACACCTTCAGACGTCCCACTTGTTTTCCCAACAGTGTTCTCTAAGAATACTGGTCAGAGCTGAGCATGGTGGTGCACACCTTTAATCCCAGCACTCAGGAGGCAGAGTCAGGTAGATCTCTGAGTTCAAGGCTAGCCAGTTCTACAAAGTTAGTTCCAGGACTGCCAGGGCTACACAGAGAAACCTTGTCTCAAAAACAAACAAACAAAACAAAACAAAACAAACTAAGACATAAATATATAAATAAATAAATAAATAAATAAATAAATAAACAATAAACCAAGGATTATATTAGTTCTTACAGTATACTTCAGGTTAAAAAAATAACCTTTTCTTCAAAAAATTGTAGATCGTACTTTGACTCAGACGGATGATGTAATAAGCATTTAGAGTAGCCTGCGCTGTGTCTTGTGTATAAAAGGAATTAATCAATCGTGCTTCAGATAGGCATTTTACATTAATAGGCTCGTTATTGCATTTTGTTCTGACGGGAGAGAAACCCCATAAAGTTGTACTGCGTAGAAATCCTGCAGGTCTCATTATCTAGTACTTTTGTGGTTTCTAGGTCTACGCACACACACAATGGTTTGTCAGACCATCATTCAAAAATAATGATCAGTATTTGGAAAGAACCTGAAGTAAATGGTTTCTCCTCTCTCTGCTGACCTGTCTCTTGGTTCTCTCTCCCTCTGCTTGTCTATATGTTGTTCTTTAACTTTACCAAAGTTTAAAGGTGATTGTTTTTATAAACAACAGATGCTTAAAGTAAATAGCATCAATAATAAATATATAAAAAAGATGATGATTTAGAACACACATTGAAATGGTGATGGTAGGAAACCATTTTGGTTTTCTTTTTGATTTGTTCCTGACAAGTAAGTATTGCGTAGATCATGAATTTTTTTTTAAATTAATCTCTAAAAATGTTGTTTCTTTTACTGGACAATATTTTATGTCTTTGTTTGTTTTGTTTTTTTGTGACATGGTTAGTCTTTGTAGCCTTGGGTGTCCTAGAACTCTCTTTGTAGACCAAGCTGGCTTCAAATTCTCCCTGTCTCTGCCTCTCAATTGCTGGGATTAAAGCCTTGTGTCACCACTGCCCAGCTCTGGACTTTATACTTAAAAAAAAAAAAATCTCTTCAGTAAAACTCCTTTAGATGGAGTAAAGATTTAAGAGAGGAAAACAAGCCACATGAATAGCTTAGGATAAAGCAATTGAGCCACTGAGAGTCTACCCTCAGCACACACCGGTCTTAATGCTGCTGGACTCCCAGAAGTACAGGTATGCTTTGTTTGTTTTATGATAATGATAAGTTTAGTGGTAAAGATGTATCCAAATAAATTTGGGAGCAAAGGGATCTTTGCTGAGGCTTTTTTCTGGTCTAAATTTCTGGTTATTTCATTTTTTTTTCTAAGAGAAAGAAAGAAAGACAGAGGGCAAGAGACAGAGTTCCTGACATTGCTGTAACAACATTCCTGAGACTGACTAATGAATGAATAAATGAAATTTGTTTGGCTGCATGGGCTTAGAGATTCAAGGGTGTGGTACCAACATGCAACCGTACTAGAAACAAAAAACACACATATGTCTATGTCATCTGAACCTTCCTCCGGGTCTGCAGTCGGAATGCATGTACAGATCTGCCAAAGGTCACCCAGGAATCATTACTTAGAAGGAGAGATGAAGTAAACTATACTTGTGATATTTTAAAAAATTATTGATGAAAAATGTTTCATAATGCTTTACCCTTTAATGAGCAAAACACTAAACCATGCCAAAACATCTTTGAGTCAAGCATATTCAAGAGACAACCTGCCCACCCTGCTGATAGCATCAGAAATAATTCTAGTTGCCTAAATGAGTACACGTTAAAAAAAAAAAATCCCTTTGGACATCTCCAAAGGAATTTTACCAAACTATTTGATCTGGACCATCTTCAGAACTGTTTATTTTGCCCAAGATACACTGTGCCATCTTGTCTCGATTTTAAAACTTAGGCACTAAATTCTGCATAGTGCTTAGCAAAAAGTTGTAATTCTTGTTTTCTTTTTAAAAAAATTATAAAACATCAGGCTTTATAGCAGTGGTCGCTATTCTTTCTAATGCATTGTAAACTTTAACTATTTGACGTGACTTTCAAAGTATTCTTCATAAAACCTTCTTGTTAATAAAAAACAACTATCTCTGTCTCTGTCTCTGTCTCTCTACCCCGACTCAACAGGTCTTGTTTTGTTTGTGTGTGCTAAATCTCTATCTCCTTGAAGCCATTGCTTATTTTAAAGTTTATCCTGAGAAAGTCCTTTGTTTTAGAAGCCAAGAACTAATCTTGAAGAGATAATTGCACACATAATACAAAAAAAAATCTTCACTCCAGCATAAATATGTCATGCATATAAACCATGCTATTCTCGGTTCTTTCATTAAGTCTGAAGAAGCATGTTACAACACTGTCTCCTTTTTCTCTGAAGTTCTGCCCAGTATGGAGGAAAACACCAGTATATAGAAATTCTTTCTGGGGAAAAAAAAAACCCACTTAGTTAAAAGATGAAAACTGAGCGATTTAGAACTATAAAACAATGTAGGCTAAAATATGGTATGAAAGCTAACAAGATGCACTGGAAGGAAGTGGAGGGGAGTGACTGGTTCTCATAATCCCAGTCCCTCAGGATGCTGAAGCATAAGGTTAACAAATTCCAGGCTAGCCTGGGCTACCTGATTTGACCCTGTCAAAATCAGAAGTTGATATAAATAAAATTATTAAAAAATATTATTTCAAATCTTCAAAAATTCTCATTCCCACTAATTACAATGAACAGGTAAAGAGAGAATTAATGCTTGAATAGAATCTCTTTTCTGCCGGTTATAATGGTCTCTATGATGATGGTCATCTATGTAATGTACTAATGAAATGTAATGTAATGTACTAATATTAGGCTCTCTGTCCTAAAACTATAAAAAAAAGTTACTTGAGTGTGTGTGTGTGTGTGTGTGTGTGTGTGCGCGTGTGTGCGTGCATGTGTGTATGTGTGTTTATTTGGATACTCTTAATTTTTAGAAAAAGTCTTCCTGTGTAGCTCAGATGGGCCTGGGATACACAATAAACCAGACTAGCCTTAAACTCACAGAGTCCTATCTGCCTCTGCCTCTGCCTCTGCCTCTGCCTCTCTCTCTGCTTCTCTACCTCTCTGCCTCTCTGCCTCTGCCTCTGCCTCTGCCTCTGCCTCTGCCTCTGCCTCTCTCTCTGCCTCTCTGCCTCTCTGCCTCTCTGCCTCTCCTCTGCCTCTCTGCCTCTGCCTCCCAATTGCTGAGATTAAAGGCATACACCATGGAGCTGAGGAGATGCTCAGCACTTAAGAATATTTATTGTTCTTGCAGAGGAGACCTGGATTGCCCCTACCAAATGGTGACTCAAAATCATCTACAACTTCATCTCCAGATGAGCTCACACCCTCTTCTCATCATGTCTGGAAACCTAAGTTCAAGTCCTAGGGCCCCATGGTGGAAAGAGAGATTTGATTCCTATAAGTTGTCTACACACACACACACACACACACACACACACACACACATATGCACACACAAACACACACACATACACAAAAAGACAGACAGACAGAGAGACAGACAGACAGACAGACAGACAGAGGAGATTAAAGAAACAAAAGGTAATGTTTCTAAATATAAAACAATCTTTAAATGCATTTAACACAGTTTGACCATGTATAGAGAAAGGAGAAAATCGCCCATGGGCAGGTGATAGCTTTTTCCCATCAGCTGGTCAGTCACCTCTCTAGTGAGTCACAGTGATTGTGTAAAGACGAATCTCTCCAAATCTCTAATCCCAGCCTTAGTGAAAAGTCCACACTATTTAGAAAGCTCACTTTGATAAGTGTTGGCAGCATTCGTAGGGTATTTCTATAGGAAAGACAAATAAAATAAGAATGAAGCACATTCACTCTTCTGAGAGTATAATTACTTGCTTTATGAGACTATATTTGTGATGAATAGTTCATAAAAAACATTAAGACATGTAAGTGATAGTTTGTGTGTGAGAGAGAGAGAAAGAAAGAGAGAGAGCAAAAGAGAGAGAGAGAGAGAGAGAGAGAGAGAGAGGGAGAGGGAGAGGGAGAGGGAGAGGGAGAGAGAGAGAGATGACCTTGCTATGTATGTGAGAGAGATGACCTGCTTGTGAGGTCAGAGGACAACTTACAAGAGTTGGTTTTCTCCTCCTACCATGTAGGTTCTAGGACTTGAAGTTGGGTCCTCAGACTTAAAGGCATGTGCTTTTGACCAATGAGACATCTTAGTTGAAAGCTATATACCCAAGCATTTTCGTTTTTTTTTAAAAGATAGTCCTGTATGGACAACAGAACCTTTGATCTATCAGAAGTACAACATTCTAAACAATTGTCACCAGAAACCCTGTAAAGGAGTTCCAAGTAGTGATTCCATTCATCTCTGTAACCTTGTGAGATGTACGTGACACTGAAGGTAGAGCTTAGATAGCTCATTCGACTACCTCTGTTACCAAAATGACATCAAGTTCAGGGAATTTCCACAGCTTGGAAAAGGGTAAAATTGGGTGGGTAGAGTGTGGGGGTTGCTTGTTTTCCTAGCAAGTACTTAATGTTGTAAGATTTCCAAATATTTGTTGACTAATCTGGATCTTTAATGTCAACAGAGATTAAATGTCCTTTTCCTGAGAATTGTTAAATCCATTTGATACATTTCATCTGTTTATGCCCTTCCACACCAGCACAATCAAACCTAAAGAAGCAGGGCAATGGCTCAAAGGATTTTGTTTGTGTGTTTTGCTTTTTTATATTATATTTTCTTTAAAGGAGCAGATGTCAGAGGACAACTTGAAAGGATGATTATTAGAGCCAAGATTTTAAACTCTACTAAAAACAAAACAAACAAACAAACAAAAAGACTTTATCTATTTATGTTCATTAAAAAAAAAACTAGTAGTAATGTGTTATTTTAAAATATACAGTTAATATGTTTGGAGTTATTTAAAATTTATATTGAGAAAAATGTATGTATTTTCAGCATTGCTGTAGACAAGCATCTACATAAGACTGTTAAATTGATTGTTGTTTTATATCAAACAACTTTTATAATACTCATTTTTATTGTTACAATACTTTATAAATTTTAAAGAATATGACAAAATAAAAAAAGCAAGGCATTACAGAGGGGATCTCTGGGAGGAGTTGGGTAACAAAAGGGAAAGAAGAATGTGATGTAATTCTATTTACTTAAAATATGTTTTTAAATGTTAACAAATTCAGATAAATTAAAATTATGTATCTTTCTTCATCATAATGCAATAAAACTTAAATCACAAAAAATAAAATAAAATTAAAAAGAAAGGCTGATTCTCTCCTTTCATCATATAGAGTCTAGGGACCAAATTCAGAACCTCAGATTCAGCCACAAGCACCTATAAACATCAAGCCATCCCACTGTCCTAGATGGTCAGTTTTTAATAGATCTAGAACCAAACATATAGATTTAAAGTGTCTGGAAGAATGGAAAGTAACATTTGCACCTCACAGTGAAGTGCATCAAAAGTTTAAGTGGATTCAAGAATGAGCAGAAGAGCCTGTTGTGGCTGGCCTGTAAGAAAACAAGCATAGCAGGTTTGGGTTATAGAGTCTATCTGCTCAATGTAAAGATGCTGCAACTTTTCTATTTGAAAACGTTCATATTAAAAACAGGAGGAAACTAAGGCATTTTGACTATACTGCATAATAGAAATATAACAAATTCTAATCTCATACATTACTTTAAATGTTCTCTAAAAACAAACCAGGTGTGGTGGCTCTGACTTGTAATCCCAGCACTTGGGAGGCAGAATCAGAAACATGGCTGTGTTCCAGGGTAGCATAAGCTATGTAGTAAATTCTAAGTCAGTCTGTAAATAGTGCAAGGCAGACATTGTCTACAGCCCCCACTATGGACAGGTTGGGAAAGACAGAGAGAAAAGGAGAATAGTATACTTTAACCAAACATACTTAAATTATTTTCAATAGGTAATGATAAAATATTGGTGTGCAATATTCTCTTTTTATAATCAGTCTCCAAAACAAAACAGAATGCATATTTTCATTTACTGAAATGAACCATTTCATGTTCATGAACTATATATATATTACATATGTGTAATATATTACATATATATTATATATACTATATGTGTGCATTTACACATATATACATGTATATATATACATATGCATGTATATATATATATGTATACACACACATATATATACATACATATATATAAAGAGAGAGAGAGAAAATATCTCCACTGCTCCTTCAGTGGCAATGCAGAGCCTGATATAAACACACTAGTTACTATAGCAAAAATTCATTTTAACCAGATGTGTCAGGCCAACCCAGTATTAAAAAGAGAGTGGTTTAATAGAGGAATTATAATGTAGTAGATTGGAATCTAGTTTACAGTAATTCTCTTGGCCAAAGAAGGATATAAAAGTTACTCCCTCAAAATGTATGCTCTAATAAGACTCTCCTACTTAGAAGAACTGAATAATCTATTAAGTAATTATAGAATAAGGACCAATAAACTGCATTTAAATTTTTAATTACTATTTTATGTATACAAGTATTTTGCCTGATCATGTCTGTGCACTGGTGCCTGATGACATCAGAACAGAGTGTCAGATCCTCTGGGACTGATGTTACAAATAGCTTTGAGCCACCATGTGAGTCCTGAAAGCTGAACCCAGGTCCTCTGCAAGAGCAACAAGCACTCTTAACTGCTCTGGGAATCTGTAAAGTGACCTTGGCTCTTCTGAAAGAGCAGTGTGCTCTCTCTCAAAACCACTGAGCCAACCCCTCAGGCCCATTAAAAGGCTAAAATTTTAAACTGACCCTGATAGCAAATACCTATATTTCCGGTGCTTGGGAGATAAAGGTACAAGGATCTGGAGTTGAAGGCCAGCCCCAGTCACAAAGTCAGTTCAGACAAGGCCTAGGAAGATAGGTCAGGGGTAAAAGTTTCTGCTGTATAAACATGAGGACATGAGTGTGGATCGCTACATCAAAACCCAGATCCTCATTGGTAGCACTGGGGAGACGCACCTTTGGATATGTGTAGGCCCTATGCATGCTACCTCTGTCTCTGAGTTCAAATGTGCATTGGTTCTGCTGTACCTGGAAGACATGATTTCCTTGGTGTTGCCTGTCCCCTCCAGCTCCTGCAATCTTATCACCTTCTCATTCACATAGTTCCCTGAGCCCCGAGAGGAAAGATTTTATGAAAACATCTCATTTAGGACTGAGAATTCCGAAGTCTCTTACTCTCTGCACATTGTGTAGTTGTAAATCTTTGCGTTCGTTCCTGACTGCTGAAGGAGAAAGCTTCCGATGGTGGCTGAGTAGAACATTCATCTATCAGTGTAGCATAACATCACTAAGGAGTCATTTTTATTGTTACGTTACTTTAGTAGAACAGTAGTACTTGGTTTGTTCATAGGTCCACGGCCTATCTAGTCTCAGATTTATGGCCATCAGAGCATTATCAGATATCTCATGAAGTAGCCCTTAAGTCTGGTCAGAGAGTGGTTGGTTACTCCCACAACTTTTGTGCCATGATTGCATTAAAGCAGGTCAAAATGGTAGACCAACAGCACTTGTAGCTCGAATGGTGTTTACCTCTCTCCTTCAGTAGTATACACAATACTTTCTAGTATCATCAACTCTAGTCAGTAGGGGTAAAAGTTTTAGTTGGAAATCAGCAATAACTCTCTGACTTCAATGTCTTCTTCTTTTTTTCTCTAGAGCTCTCAGGTGTCCCATTAAGTTGCTAATATGGGACCTCTCCCTTTTTTCCTTTAATGCAGCCACGTTAATTCTTAGTGTTGAGGTTGCCTCTGAAACCACTTTCATTATGCACCATAACTTTTAGTATGTTGTATTTCGTTATGGTTTCAATCTCATCCAACTTTTAACAATTTATTAATTTTTTTTATTTTATGTGAATTGGTGTTTTGCCTATATGTATGTCTGTGAGAGTGTGCCTTGGAGTTAAGGACAGTTGTAAGCTGCCAGATTTATATGCTACCTGATCCTACCGAGGCGTTTTCTCAGTTGAGGCTCCCTCCTCTCAGATGACCAACTTGGATCAAGTTGACATAAAGCTAGCTGTTTTCAGAGGCAACCGTAGCCACTCATCCGCTTCCTCTCCACAAACTACCTTCTCCCCTACAGAGGTATTTTGTGAGTCCTTCCCAGCAAACTCACTAAACGGGAGTCTCCACCTCACAGGTGGTTTTCTGGAACTGGACTGAGAATATTCTATCAGTTCCTTGTTTTATTGGCCACATGGGAAAACTGACAGTTTCTAGTACTCTTGTTGTTCCATGGAGCTGGTTGACTCATTTTAGCCACTGGGTTCTGGGTTTCTGGAAGGGCTGTCATTCCCAATCCTACTGAGCAGTAGATATGCATTACTGCCTTCTCTGCAGTTACCTCAAACGCTACCTACTCCCAATATAACTATGTTGAAATATTATGTGTCTCCTAAAACTTATATATTAAGGCTGTAACTTATTTAAGTGATAGAATACTTGATTAGCTTAGACAAGGTTCTGCGTTAAATACCCCCCCACATATATACACATACACTCACATACATGCACACACACACTCATAAAAACTCACAGGTACACACATGCACACAGAGACAGATGATGGAGCTGAAAATCAAATCTGGAATGCTCAGGTAGGGCATATTTGATTGACCAAGTTATGGAGGTTCTGCTTCATAAGGAGCATACATCCTTAAATTGAGGATTGGGGAGAACTAGACAGTCTCTGCCCACCCTTTCTCCTCTTACACCAAATACGAGGAAACAAGAAAGTGCCTAAAGCCAGTCAGATGGTATACTGGATAAATGCAGTCACTGTTAAATCTCATGACTTGAGTTTGACCCCCTGAGGCCCACATGGTAGGAGAAGACTGACTTCCACAGTATGTTGTAGTATGCTCTCACTCACGGACCTACAACAAAGAAAGAAGGAAATGAGATTTTAAATATTTTTGTAAAAGAAGACTCTCTTCAAACACCAAAATACCAGTGCATTGTGTTTTGGATTTCCCAGCCTCCAGAACAATAAGAAGAAAACTGCTTTATAAATTACCCAGTCCTGAGCTGGAGACACAGCTCACAACCAAAATTATCCAGTCTTCAGTATTTGTTTATAGCAACACAAGTGGACTAAGGCATTAAAAAAAAAGGAAAGAAAGAAACATCATATGGTAAGATCTGCTTCTAAAGCTCTCTGCCACTGGGGAGCCTAGTCAGCAGTACCTGGTTCTTGCTACAAAACCTCAATAATTCTGGCTAATACAATGCCTCTAAACATAGCCTTCTTCCGGGTGATATATTGTCTTGAGAGAAGCAACAACAACAACAACAACAACAACAACAGAAATGCCCATTCACTTGAGTATCTGCTTATTCTCACACAAAGTTGACCCAGAAATTCTATGGTGATTTTGGTTCACGTTGATGAGTATGAAATTAAAAAAAAAAAAAAAAAAATACAGAGAATAAAGGAAGCCTGACAAATTCTAGTCTGACCCATTTTGTAAAAGAATGCTGTCCTTTATCGCTACATGGTCAAGTACTTCAGATAAAATAACAGGATGTCAGACATCTGCTTTAAAGTTATCTCTTGGAAGGAGAGAGTATTCATGAACCAAGGCTGGAATCAATTAAGGAAGGCTTGATACCTCAGTGTAGGGAAATGCCAGGGTGGGGAGTAGGGAGTGAGTGGGGAGTGAGAGGGTGAACAGGGGGAAAGGGGATGGGATAGGGGCTTCTGGGAAAAGGAGATAACATTTGAAATGTAAATAAATAAAATATCCAATTAAAAGGAAAAAAGGAGATTGGAAGACAGTAAAATATTAATCTAAAATAAATAAATAAATACAAAAAGATATAAAATAGGGGAGCGGAGACTCACAGAACTACTGTGTCTGCTTTGAGTTCATCATAGCTTTTGATAACTACATGTTCAAATTTTTAATAAAATGATTTTTTTAATTAAAATAAACAAGTTATGGTAGTTCAGGGAGAACTGTATATTCAAAGTTGGCTGAAGGTATATAACAAGTCTGTCTCAAAAAAAAAAAAAAGTGGAGGCCTCGAGGAGTCGGGGTGAGAGGAGGGGGAAAGGGAAATGAAGGGAAGAGAAGGGAGGGAGAGGTGGAGGGGAGAGGTGGACCGTGGGAGGAGAAAGGGGAGGGAAGCAGAAATGGAGGGGAGGGGAGTGAAGGGAACCTGAAAATGATCTGAAGTAAAATATCACCAAATGAATTTGTCAAGTATCTTAGTTTTATTTTGGTGGTGAGTCTGGCCTTGTACGGTTGAGCCATCTCTCCAGATTGTTTTGTTTTATTTCAGTTCTACTATACCAACACAACAAAATTGAATCTGATCATAGAAAGCGACTGTCTCCCATCTTCTGGGGCAGGCGCAACGGGGGACTGCTGGGAACAGGCAGACAGGAGAGCAGCTAAAAAGGAGAAGCAATTGAGCTCAAGGCTGTGAGTATTCCGAATGGCAGTTTACTCTGCAGTGCTAGATTCGTGCTGTTTTCAGAAAATACAGAACTCATGATCTATGAACCAAAACATCTCTATGCAAAACCCTGGCCATTAATGCAAACATCTTTTAAAGCGCTCTGTGGGTGAGCTCTACGCAGACCAAGCAAGACAAAACATGCTCATCTTGCAACCTCTGGTTTATAAGGAGGGGGCCAAAGCCTTAAAAACTGTAAGGACTAGCTTCCATCGCACTTAAAGGGAAGTCACAGACTGTAAAGAGCCAGCCCCTAAGTCTCCAGGAAATTGCAGGGGCTGCTGTTTGGTTGTTTGGTTCGCACTCCTTCCCTCCGTCTCCTCAGGTCCGGCTTTTCCTAGACTGAACCTCCACTGGAATGGTTGCCTTCAAACCCAGATTCCGCCCCCCACAAAGAATGCAGTTAGCCCTTCACAACCACGGTGCCTTCTCTATCCCTACCTTCAGCAAAAGGTCTGGTGCCTCTCAAGTCTCAATGGTATATCCTGCTTGCCTGGAAGGTCTTTATGCCTATGAGGCTGATTGGGAACTGAAAGGATCAGTATAGACTCAGGACCCACAAGACTTAAGTTCTCAGCACAATGCAGATGTATTTGTGCCAGAGGGGTTAGGGAAGGAAAGGAAAAGGCAGGAGACAGAGGACAGGGGAGAAGGGGAAGGGAACAAGGGAGAGGGGAGAAGAAGGGCAAGGGAAAGGGATAAGAGAGGGTTATTGGGCGGGGAGGGCAGCGAAAGACTGCCTCTGGATAGAGAGGAGACACGGGGAAGCACATGGCGGGTTATAAAGGGGAAAGGTGTTTAATTTTAATTGGGCATGTTAATTCGTCGAGCCAAATTGGGGTTTTTAATTGCTAGACGTCAATACTTTGATAGCTGGACCTTGCCAATCTGTCTCAGGAGGAGGAAGTAGTCAAATAAAGGACTAGACCTTAGTAGCTAGCTAGCTAGCTAGCTTTAGAATGTAATCTAATAGTTTTTAGGACAGAGGGAACAAAGAGAAAAGGGAATGGCCTCCCAGAGCCACAAGCTCCAGTGAGCTAGTGTCCCTTCAGTAGTTAGGTTAAATATTAGTTATTGTGTCGCTATTAAATATAAAACACATTTTGCTTGCTCTCACTCAAAATTATCTGTCTCCTGCCCTTAATTAAACTAAACCCTTGTATGCAGTTTTCTGCTGGCTCTTTATAACCTATTATTTCAAGTTGGAATCACTACCAGGCTGAATACAAACATGTCGAAGGTACAATCATCAAAATGGCCCAGCCACTTCCCATTTGACCACATGTACCTGGGATTATATAAACCAGGGTATATCATTTCCTTAGTAATGCCAACTTGCCTGCTCTCTTTGAGACTAGATGAAGTCACTTCAATATTGATTTTAGGTAGGTTTAGCTTGCTTAAATACTGCTATTTGTAATAAAAGTAGTATACAGGTGTTAGATGCTTAAAATATCACTTAAAATTAGAGACATGAGTTTGAAGAGGTAGTGATATTAACCATCAAAATTATCTGGTTTGTTAATAAAATTTAATGGAATTTAATAAAATTGCCAACTCACAGCTGGTTTGTTAGTGTAAAATTTAACAGCATTACCCACGTACAGCTGTTTCTCCACCCAGCCCATCTGTCATCCTTGCCAAGAGCAGATCAAACACGGAGTCGTGTTTTACGTGCCGCAGAAGTTGCAAGGCAAAGTGGAATAAGGAATCTAATCCACATCTCTAGCATTTATTTTATTTGTTTTATTTATTTGGGCTGGGCTAGGAACAAAGCCAGGGATTCAAACAGGCTAAGCAAGCACTGTAGCACTTTAATTACACACGAATAGAATTAATTGGAACCTCATATAGGAAATATATTTATGACCAAAAGCTTTAAATCGTCACTATTACTATCTGAAAGACTTAAAAGAGAGCCTTGTAAATGTGTGTAGGTTATCAAGCGTTTACCAGTGGTTCCTGTTCTTCCCGTCTTCTTCTGTAGGTTTCTGTGTATCTATTTGTTTCAATCCAAGCTGGGCATCCTGATTCCAGAGCCCAGGCTTGAGCACTGCGTTCCCTCCCATGTTGTCTGATGTTGCCACGGGCCCTTCAGCTTCCTGTCTATGCTTCCTGTCGGTCAGTTCACCCTAATCAAGAGAGCCTTAATACATTCTCATTCAGAATAAATTTCAAAAACGTCTTTCTTTCAAGTACAATGGAGAGGGATTCTCTAAACATAACCGTAAAACAAACCAGTAGAAAACCTCTTAGCAAAACAGGGTTTTGCCCATGGCTTGTGGAGGGAGAATAGACATGTTTAGATTACGGTATATTTAAGTCATATTTCCTCTCTCTCTCTCTCTCTCTCTCTCTCTCTCTCT
>NW_022196909.1:15418629-15426168 GCF_008632895.1 Mastomys coucha
GTGTGTGTGTGTGTGTGTGTGTGTGTGTGTGTGTGTGTGTGTGTATGTGTATAGGACATGCATGTGATTGTACAGGTTTGTGTACCCCTGTGTGCCCACTTGGAGGCCAGAGCACACATGAAGTATCTTTACGATTTTCACCCACCTTGCCTTGAGGCAGGCTCTTTCACTGAACTAGAAGCCAGCCTACTTCATCTAGGTTTGCTGACCAGTCAGCTCTCAGGAGCAGCCTGTCTCTGTCTGTTTGCCACTCACCAGTGTTAGTGATGAAAGAACAGACAGCTAAGCCAGACTTTTTCCCTGGGGCTGAGAAGTCAAACCCCACTGGGTTAAAGTTAGTTATACTTCTATGGTCTGGTTCACAGAAGATATTATATTGAACATTGTAACTGAACCCTAACATCCATTTTCACTCACACCCAAAGATTGGTAGTTGTACAGTTGATTTATGTGACAGACCAGATATATCTTCCCTTGATTCAAAGGATCAAAATAGACTGATACTGGCCATTGAGATATAAAGAAAAATACTTCTTGGGTGGAATAACGACTTCTTTACCATTACAAGTCACTAATGGGCTAGTTTGTAAGGGCTCGTGACCTGAGTCAAGTCCAGGGACCATGTGGTATAAAAGAAGGGAAATGATTCCCAGAACTTGTTATTTGAACTCAATGGACAGTGACGAGGCACTTGCAAAGCTAGCCTGCAACAATTAAATCGTCTCAAGTCTTGAGACTTGAGAGAGGCATGGCAGAAAACATTTGATGTCGCAGCTGGTTCTGGTTCCTCCTGTTGAGTCATGCAAATTTGGTGGAGGCCTGGCAATTTCTGCTGGATCATGCCACCCCTATTGATTTGTGTTGGTATCCTCACACTACTGAATTAGACTGCTGGTACCCTGACAATGCATATTGGAATCACCCCAAAGTACTACTTCTAAATAGTTCTCCATCCCCTTGTCCTATTTACCATCTTTTATCCCCTACTTTCGAATGGTGGGCTAGAAGAGGTTGGGGTTGAAACATTTGAGAATCCTTATTAAATAGGTTTTGAAAAATCTAAGCCTACACTGCCACCTCCTCCTCCTCCTTTTCTTCCTCCTCCTCTTTCGCTTTAGACAAGGTCTTACCACATTAGCACCAAGTCTGGCCTCAACCTCTTGATACTTCTGGATTGACAGACTGAGCAATGACTGAGAAATGATAACTAAGGCAGGATGACATCTCACATGAATGACTGAACGCTGACAGAAATGCAGAAACGTATTAAAGAATCAAGATCAAACAATGGCTAAATTCTACCTTTAGACTTACAGTTATGCGAGTGAATAAAATGCCATATTAAACACTGAGTGTGATGAAGGACACCCTCAATCCCAGCAGTCAGGAGGCAGAGGCAGGCAAGGGTCAGAATTCTAGACCATCCACATAGCAAGTTTCAGAACAAGTAGGGTTACTACATATTAAGACTCTGTCAGAGAGGGGGGGGGGAAGGAAAGCTATGTTAAATATCATAGTTACAGTTCCATTGCTACGATAGGATACTATAACCAAGACAACTTAAACAAGAAAGCATTTACTTTGGGGCTTGCTTACACTTTTAGAGGATGAGTCCATCATCGTGAGAAACAAGGCAAGCAGCTGGGGCAGTATCTGAGAGCTTACTTATATCCTAATCCAGAGAGATGGGGAGAGAGAGAGACTAGGCCTGCTGTGTGACCCACCAGTGACAACTCCTCCCACAAGACCACATCGAATTCTTCCCCAAATAGTTCTACCAACTAGGAACTAAACCACTGCTTTCAGGTAGCTGAGAGGATGGTGAGTTTGAGGCTAGCCTGTGCCTTTTTGTGGGAAAAATGAGGAGAGAAAGAAACTGAATTAACTGAAGCACACCCTTAATCCGAGCTCTCAGGAGGCAGAGGCAGGTGGACCTCTGTGAGTTGCAGGACAGCCTGGTCTACAGAGAGAGTGCCAGGATATTCGGGGCTGTTACACAGAAAAATCCTGTCTTGAAAAACAAAACAAAACAAAAAAAGACAAGAGGAAGATGAAGACAATGACAAGGATGAGGAAGAAGAGGAAAAGGAAGAAGGAGGAAGGGGAGGAGGAGGGAGAGGAGGAGGAGGAGGAGGAGAAGGAGGAGAAGGAGAAGAAGAAGAAGAAGAAGAAGAAGAAGAAGAAGAAGAAGAAGAAGAAGAAGAAGAAGAAGAAGAAGAAGAAGCTGAATGTAAGTGCAGATATTGAAGAGCAGAAATTACCAAATGAATTGTCTAAGTACTAAACATTTACTCCAGTTACTCCAAGTATCCCAAACCAACACTTTAGACAAACATCAGAAGTTATGCAATAACTTGATAATAACCTGAGAGTTCCTATTGGTAGTTTTCACTGTGAAGTCTGTGGAGATGGCTCAGCAAGCAAAGGCATTTGCCAGTGCTAAGCGTCATAGCCTGGGCTCCATCCCCAGGGCCTGCATGGTGGAAAGAGAGAAGCAATTTATGAAAGTTGTCCTCTGGCCTCCACACCATAGGACATGTACACACAAAAATACATAATAAGTGTTAAAAGAAATTTTAATTACCATGTGTTCATAGTTTCTTTAACCGTTCCCTTTTTGTTTCTATAAATATGCCAAAATAGAAAGACAACTGTGCTCCTATAAAATATTAGCTTCCTTGTATAAATCTCTCCTACAGCACCCTATATCAGGGGTTAAGCTCAGTGAGGTCCTACAGTAAACTCAGTCTGATGCTGGCGCTCCCTTCCTAGCTTCCACAACACTTCGGTCCTGATACTGTTCATTTGCAAATACCTGAGAGGGATGATAACTCTGTAATAGAGAAATTCAAGTCATGACAAGTTGCAAGTTTTCATGCATGGTCTAAGCCAGCGAAGGAAGATTTTAGAACCAAACACTTTTCAAAATATATCATCCACACTAGAGATAGGAAAAGTAGGAGTGGAGGCTCTCGAGGGAGAGCTAACATTCACAGTATCAGAAAGTAGCATAATGATATTCGCATGCAGAGAGAAAAATATAAGATGGAATTCATGCAAAAATGCTGAGCGTTGAAACTTAGGAGGAAAGAAACTAAAAAGTTCCAAACAAGTACAAAGAGGGTTTGCACCCCAGCGCCAGGAGTGTGCACTGGCTTGAATTGTCAAGCCAAGGAGCCAGGGTTTCGGCTCTCCAGATGGACATGCCACCCAAGCAGAAAAGGCGACAGATAACATTGAGACAAAAGATGGGTGTGAGAGGCAGAGAATGTCTGGAGATAAAATTTGCTACAGATGACGGGCAGGCAGCCTTCTGAAAGAGAGGATATTGTTCCATCAGAATTTAAAACACACACACACACACACACAATCACAGTGTAGCCTCCTCTGGGCTCCAACTCCTCACTCTCTTGCCTCAGCTTCCCCAGGGCTGGAATTCCTTTCAATCTTCTACCTGCCTAAAAGCTTAATCTTCAATTCCAAAATTAAATGCCAGGCACACAAGGCTTCAAAATTAAAACTGAAAATGAAGACTTTCGTTGTTGGTATTTTTGTTGTTAAATAGGAATGGGGTGTGAGGGGGAGTAGAAACTTCCAGCAAGTATCCATTTAGAAACTAGTGACATGTGTCGGGGCCCAGGTGGCTATAACAACACGATCTTACCTTTTATTAGCTTCTGGAGACCGGCTTCTGACGGCTGGTGCTGTGATTTCGTTAAGGGTCCAATTAACTCTTCGGACTGTTTACAAGCCAGGGACATGGGAAGCAGGATTGATGGAGGCGTTTAACGACAGCACCTGTGAAGAATGCTGCTGGCGGCTTCAGCTAGGGCAAGGACACCAAGCATGCAGGCCTCTCGCAGACCTCTAAGACCAGACAGAGCAGAAACAGTTGAAATTCTTAAGGTCTCCAAGTGTTAGTCAGGCAGTGGTGGCACACGCCTTTAATCCCAGCACTTGGGAGGCAGAGGCAGGCAGATTTCTGAGTTCGAGGCCAGCCTGGTCTACAGAGTGAGTTCCAGGACAGCCAGGACTGCAAAGAGAAACCCTGTCACCAAAAACAAAAACAAAAACAAAGACAAAAACAGAACAAAACAAGAGAGGTCTCCAAGTGTAACAATGAATGAGTAAGAATTTAATTTCCATCTTTACTTTCTCTCCAAAACTACAATAATAGGAGTTTTGGTGTTCAATTTTGAACCAGATTCACACTACCATCCTCTTCCAATAGTATTGAATCATTTAGACTCGCTGAATTTCAAATAAACTACCTTATACAGAATTGCTAGGCAAAACTTAATAAAGAAAAATAGTAAAATTCATATGTGTGTGTATGTGCTCAAGTATACATGAGAGAGAGAGAGAGAAAGAGTGAGAGAGAGAGAGAAGAAGGAGGGGGGGAGGGAGGGAGGTAGAGAGGGAGAGACCTGGGTGTCCTGGAATTCATTACATAGACCAAGTTGGCCTCAAACTCACAGAAATCTGCCTGCCTCTGTTTCTTCATTGCTAGGACTAAAGGTAAAGTAGTGAAATTCTTTAACTCCTAGCTCTCGGACTACTGGGTAAAGAGGGTAGTTAGTTTCAAGCTAGCCTGGACTATATAGTAATACTCTGAGTTCACATTAATTAATTGTGAATTCTTATTCCTAGCATTCAGGAGGTTGAGGTAGAAGGACAGTGAGCTTCAGGACAGACTGTATTACATACCAGGTTGTGCCTCTTAAACAAGTAAACAAATAAATCAATAAGATAAGTTCTTTGGAGGGGTGGGGGAATCAAACTGTTCTTTAAAATGCTAGGGAAGTGTTGACATAGCCACAACCCATAGCAAAAGTTTTGCAACCGAGTGTTCTGGACAGTTTTGAATCGGGGCTATTCTATGCACAGTCTCTTGCTAGCCATAACCCTAGACTTGCTTTCCCCAAAATCTATAGCACTATCTCTTCCCTTTCTGTGAACACCAGAAAGGTTTCAGGGCTGACCAGATGGCTCAAACATGTCACCAAGCTTGAGGACCTGAAGTCAATCCCTGGAGACCTCAAGCCAGAAAGAAGATCTCAGGAAAGTTATCAGACCACCATGGGCAAGCCATGGCACATGCTCAACCCTCTAACATGCAAATAAATAACACTTCCTTTAATTCAAAATAGACTCTGACACTACCAAATATCCCTCTGGTAATAAGACTCTCCCTTTCTTTTCTAATTTCAGTGCTGAGCTCAAGCCCAGTCTACCGTGACTTTCGTTAAATGCTATGCGTGCTCTCTTTCTTCTGGAGTCACCCCAATAGCTTGCCTGCAACCCTTTTGCAATGTCATCTGCAATAAGCACAGAGGCCTAAGTAGTCACACGTCCGATGTACATGCAGTAGAGCAGGGCACTTTGTAAACTTAATACCAGGCAGGCTCAGACTTGGCTTGACTTTTCGTGGGTTAATTGGTTGGTTGGTTTTATGAGACCAGATCTCGCTTTGTAGTTCAGGCTGAGCTCAAATTCATAATCTGCCTGCCTCTGCCTCCCTCCCAAGTGCCGGAAATACAGGGATAGCCCACCATGCCTGACTTTGCTTTCAAGTTTTACTACAGCAAAAGCTCAACTCCTTGCCAATACTAGAAGAAAAATAAAAGTGATGCTCTCTAAAGGAACACCCTGACAAAGGCTCTTCAGGATTCCTGCTCCTATATCCCAAGGGAAAACACTCAAATCATGGTTAACCACGGGGCAGTGGCGAGGTACAACAAAGTCAACAACTGCTCCTTTTCTCCCCCTGTAATTCTACCCCAGTCTGTGGACTGAACTGGTAGATGAAGAAAAATGTGGAACTCACCACCAAAACTTCAACCAAGTAGCTATATATTGTCTAGTTACCCTACATTAGGTAGGGTACTTACAGTAAGTAACTACATTGTCTAATTAATTATATAAATCTAAAAGATAGCCAAGGACCAATGGCTGAACCTAGGATCTATCTACCTCACTGTGACACTGTGTAACTCACTTATGGGATTTTAGGAATCCATTCCCCATCACTCAGCCTGCTTATTTGAAGATCTTACCTACCAAGGGAAAAATGCTTCCAGCTCAGCATCGAAGGCCTGTAAGCCCAGCTCAGGACACAGGGGCAGGAGGCTAACTGCAATGGTGAGGCCAGCCGGAGCTCTATAACGAGACCTTGTATGAAACAAATAAATAAAGCTGGGGCACGTTGGCATGTTCCCTTGATTCCAGGCAGAGGCAGGGGAAACTCTGTGAGGGCCAGGAGAGCCTGGTCTACAAAGTGAGTTCCAAGACAGCCAGGACGATTATACAGAAAAATCCTGTCTTTAAAAAAAAGAAAAAAGAAAAAAGAAAAAAAAAAAAGCTTCCAATGAGGAAGATATTTCTGCCCCACTTAAGTAGAAACAGAAAAGATACTGACTCTATATCTCATCCAAGAGACAAAAATGGCTCCAACCAGGCAACTATGCCCTGTGGTATGAAATTCTGGATGCTGGCTTCCCTCCTTCGATAACTGGGAATGAAGTACTTAGCCTCAGCGATGGTCTTGGCCATCCTTGAAAGACACTTTTCCATGTAGTTCCTTCCCACTGCCGTGGTTCCACTAATTCCCCTTGGCATCTGGCATCTCCCTACCCAATCAGTCTCCACCTCTGCTCGAACACTTCAAAAACTAACTGGTCCGTCTTGTGCATTTCCCCAGGATATCTCTGAGCCACCTACACCTTTAGTGCTCACAAATTCACGAGGAACCCTGTATCCTGGAGTGTCAGTGCTTCCTTTCCTCCACCTGAGACACCTGGCCCATGACTGAGATCTGGACTAATACAATCCCCTAAGCAAGCAGCACAGGGAGGCACTGGGCAGGTGGTGTGGATGGAGCAACGATCTGTCCACCATGATAATTACTGAGTCTGAGAACAAGGGGATGGGGAGGTGGGGGGGTGCCTTCAATCTATTATATTAATGTTTGGAATTTTCCATAATGAACATGTTTAAAGAATCAAAGAATAGAAGCCAGAGAATCTGTGGTTTAGCAGGCTCTTGGTTATGATTCTTTTCTTTTTTTTTTCTTTTTTTTTTTTTTTGAAATTGGGTTTCTCTGTATAGGCCTGACTGCCCTGGAACTTACAAACACGTAGTTGGAAAACCCTTGCGCCAGAACCTGAGAAGCCTCCTGGTCGCGCGGGAGAGCATGAGGTTTGCACGTAGCGTGGGTCATATGTTCTTTCCTCATCCTCCCTCGTAAACATCTCAGTGATAATTTCTCATCACAAGTCCCTGCCACATTCTTTGAATCCTTTCCACTCTGATTCCTCTCAGAGGATTCTATTCTATTCTTTTTTTTTTTTTTTTAAAGGTTGACTTATTTGCTTTTAGTTTTTGTGTGTGTTAGCCTGCACACAGGTGCCTACAGAGGCCAGAAGAGCGTGTCAGATCCCCTGGAACTGGTGTTACAGATGGTTATGAGCCACCTGATAAGCGCATGAAAACTGAGTCTTCTCCACGAACTCTAGGTTCTTAACGGGTGAGCCATCTCCA
>NW_022196909.1:15426178-15443859 GCF_008632895.1 Mastomys coucha
ACTAAGGATAGAGATCAGCCCATCTTGGTGTTCTGTTTCATGCTAGTGTGGCTCTCTGCATCTTCTTTAATAGCCAGATAATTTTCTTCCAAGCCTTTGGCCAGTGCCATTGCAGGGAACACAGCTAACAATATTCTGTCACATAATTACAGAGTGCCCTCGGACAACAAGATAAACAGGGAACATACCCTTCAGGTCCCGGGGAACATCCTTTTTTGGGTTGTATACCATTCTTAGTTTACAGAACAGATGGACCAAGTGAGTTTCTCGCTGGAAACTGTCCCATTAGATTGTTGTAACAAAAGGCTCATTTGCCCTGAAATCTTTTTCTTAATCTTACTGACACCTACAAAGTGAGATGCCCACCCTGGGAAAGAAGCAAGTGAACTTAGCCTGATGCTTATAGCGAGCAGCAGCTATTCCTCCCAAGGTGTGTTGGTCATGAGAAACAATTTGTATCAGCCAAGTGTCAGCCAGGCCACCTCAGCAAGATCCATAAACACACAGACACTCTGGAGCCAAATATTCCAAACACTGGCACCTCTGCAGGCTGCTCTTCCCATGCTGACTCTTTGCTTGGCTCATTTTTTTTTGCTTTGTTTTGTTTTGTTTTATTTACTATTATTAAGTACTAGCGCTATGTTTAGAAACAAAACAACTGGGCTGTGGCTAAAAGACCACTCTAGTAACCATAGTCATCTGAATAGTGCCTGAGAAATGCCTTCTTCCTTAATCCTTTCATCGGTGATACTGAAGGAAGGGTAAACAGCAGCCTTGCCTTGCCCTGCGCTCACAGTGTGGTCCACAACCCGGGCACATTGACATCACTTCAGGGCCTGTCAGAAATGCAGACAATAGGATCAGAACCAGTGTTTTAAAATAGACTTCCAGGGATGCCAGCGCCTACCAAATTAACTTTGGAATCCTGCTACAACAAATTACTACAAATTTAGTAACTTAAGGCAAAATAATTGTGTTTTGTTACAGTGTGTGAGTCAGAAGTGCCACACAGCTCTTCCTGGGCTAAACTGAAGCTGTCTCAGACAATGTTTCCTTTTCTGGCACCTACCAGCAGAATTCTTCACTTGCTTCTCCTCTTCCAAGGAGCTCCTTAGCCCCGGATACCCTTCCTCCAGGGTTGCAATTCTCACACTACTCTTCCACAGTCCTACATTATTCTTGTTGATACAGGTTCTCATGCCTGTGTCCCAGGCTGGCTTCAGACTTGCTCTATAGCTGAGAATAAACTTGACTTTTTAATCCTTCTGTCTCCACCTCTTAGAGGTGATTACAAGCACAGTTGTGATTACAAGCACACACCACTGTGTGTATGTACATTACGGGCTGCTGAATGTGAAGGAACTCATGGCTCTGTTGCATGCTAGGTAAGCACTCTGCCCACTGAGCTGCACGCTCCCCCCCCCCCACACACACACACACAATCTTATTTCATCTGACCCAGAATACATGCAGGAAAAGTCCTTCACTTAAAAACTTCATTGTGCATCTACCACCTAAGTGCAGGGAGGCCTAGATTCCGCTGTGTATGCTCTTCAGGTTCTGAAAGCTCCAAGGGTCTAGGTTAGTTGACTCTAATAGTCTTCCTGTGGAGTTCCTATCCCCTTCAGGGCCTAGTGGGAGAGGAAGTGCTTAGTTTGCAAGGCTTGAAGTATCAGGTTAGGGGGGACACCCAGGGAGGTGCCCACCCACTCAGAGGAAGGATTGTGGGAGGAGGTGACCAGGAGAGGAGCAGTGATCAGGATGTAAAGTGAATAGATTATATATATATATATATATATATATATATATATATATATATATATATATATTTCAATGTAATTGATTAGACTGGACTCACTGGTTATCCAGGATAATCTTGTGACTTCAAAATCCTTGCCTGGGTTTGAAAGAGATTTTTTTTTTCTTTTGCTAAGACATGTAGCACATTCACTGGTCTGGGTGTAGATATTTATTATCTGTATCATGCATATAGTGATCTTTGAGAAGCTCCAGTCCCACTACTTTTAAAAAAATAAGGAATAGATTTTTTTATCTGCTTTTGACTGCATTCTTCTTGTTATAAACTGAACTATGTCCCCCTGAAAAATCTGTTTGTCAAAATCTGAACCTCCTAGTATGAGAGAGAATTTAGAAATAAAGAAGGTAAAATGAGGCCATCCGAGTAAGCCCTTATTCCATGTGACTTGTGTTGTTACAAGAAGGGGTGGGAGACGGGCAAAGTGGCATATGCCTTTACTTCCAGTGATAGAAAGGAAGAGGCAGGTTGATCTTTGTGACTTTGGGGACAGTGTGGTCTACATAATAAGTTCCAGTCTAGCCAGAAATATATAATAATACCCTGGCTCTGAAAGTAAATAAAGAGGTAAATTAATAAGCAAATAAATAAGAAGAGATGCACAAAGAGCAAAAGGACCTCTTGCATTAATTGTTCATATGCCAAGGACAAAAGTCTTAAAAGAAACAAAGCTTACCAACAACCTGACCTTGGACCTTGGATGCTATAATCCAGAACGATAAGAAAATAAGTTCCTGCTTTTTCAAGGCACCTCGTCTCTGTGCTTTGTTCTCTTTTCCTGGCCTAAGATATATCTCTATGGCTTTCAAAATATGTTCTGGCAATCACATTGATATCTCACCATTCCTGTTGCTCGTGGTCCTAGACGGCTGTCCTTCTGACCCCATTTAGTCACTCCAGTCTCTTCCTGTTCTTCACTTGGACGTGACCCAGATCCAACTCATCCTACCTGCCTTGCTCCTGTGACTCAGTCTTTGGAAAGCACGGGTTAGCCCATCTTAGCACGTCTCACACTCGTACCTCTTCTTCATCTAATCCCCACTGCTTTTCTCAACACCGAATGCCTACAATTAGTTGTTTCTTCTTTCTCTAGAAGGCTCAACCTCTCTTGCCCCAACCCGTTCTGTAGAAGCCCGAACAGTTCAGGAAACAGTAGTCCACATTTAGCCTCTGAACCCTCCATACCCAATCCCTTCACACCTCCAAGCTTGATGTGCCTTTGGTCTCACTAGAGCCTCTGATGTCACTGATGCCTGCCAAATTGAGGAGTCTTTCCCCACCATCCCTCCTCTTTGTTTTAGCTAGAGGTTTTTGATGATGGCGATCAAAGTCTTTCTCAATGCCAGTCTGACTACTTCTAATCCTAACCCCTTCTCCTTTCACTCTGCACTGATTTTACTTCAAAAAACCTTTTTTGATTGATTCCCTCCCATGCTTCTTAAAAAGACTGACTCCCAACCAGTAAGAATTTGCCCTTTCTACTCCTTGACCAAGACAGGCTGTTCTACACATGGTATGCACTCTCTGATAAGTGGTTATTAACCCAGAAGTTTGGAATACAGGAAGAACAACCCACAAACCACAAGAAACTCAAGAAAAAGGAAGGCCAAAATGTGGACATTTCATTCCTTCTTAAAAAGGGGAACCAAATACCCATGGAAGGAGTTGCAGAGACTAACTTAGGAGTAGAGACTGAAGGAAGGACAAGCCAGCCTGATATAGCTATCTCCTGAGAGGCTCTGACAGTACCTGACTAATACAGATGTAGAGGCTCACAGCCATCCATTGAACTGAGTACAGGGTCACCAGTGAAGGAGTTAGAGAAAGGACCAATGGAGCTGAAGGGTTTGCAGCCCCCTAGGACAAACAACAATATGAACTAACTAGTACCCTCAGAGCTCCTAGGGATTCAACCACCAACCAAGGAGTATACATGGTAGGAATGATTGTTCTGGCAGCATGTGTATAATAGAGGATTGCAAAATCAATCATCAATGGGAGGAGAAGTCCTTGGTCCTGTGAAGGTTCTATGCCCCAGTGTAGGGGAATGCCAGGGCCAATAAGTGGGAGAAGGTAGGGTGGCAAGCATGGGGAAGGGGGAGCCAACAGGGGTTTGTTCTTGCTGTTTTTGTTTGTTTGTTTGTTTGTTCCTGGGAGGGGAAACTGAAAAGAAAAATCATATGACATGTAAATACAGAAAATATCTAATTTAAAAAAAAAAAAGACAGGCTGTTCTGTGTTTAAATATAGCAGTCTTTCAAATATCAGTCTTTGACATAAAACTCTAAAATCTCTTCTGTTGGTATTGCTAAACTCTACTACTAGCAAGTCATTTTAATATGTTATATTTAACACTTTTAAAGCTAACTTTGTATATATTTTAAAAGGTATCATGAGTTAGGGATGTATCTCAGTTGGTAGAGCATTTGGGTACCGTGTATGAAGTCCTAGTTTGATCCCTGGCTCCATATGGAAACTATACATGGTGGTGCACGCAGGTCTTAGGAGGTAAAAGCATGATGATCAGAAGTTCAAAGCCACCCTCAGCTACACAGCATGTTCTAATCTTGAGCTACATTAAACCCTGCACTTAAAATATTTTTTTAAAGGATACTTATCAAAATTGTATTTTGAAAAAGAAAAATCAAAGTGTCCTTGGTAGCACTTTGATAATCCCAGTACTCCAGAAACAAAGGCAAGAAGGTGAAGGCCAGCCTGTTGAATAACAAAAAGACAAAGCATACAGAAATAAATACATTGCTGGAATTGATCAACAGGTAGAGATTAATAAAATGAGTTTTAATGTGAGAAAATGCTAAGTCACATACCTATCACATAGATACAAATATGAGAAACCAGTTTACCCGAAAAATATTGGTCCAGGCATGGTGGTCCATGCTATGAGAGTCCGGCACTGGGAGAAGGCAGTAGGAAGGTCTGGAGGTCAGGGTCATCCTCTGCTGCATAACAAGTTCAAAACAAGCTGGAGCTATGTGAGACCATGTCATCAATTATCAATCAACAATCAATCAATTAGCAAAAGGACAACCCCCCAAAACTTATTTAAATATTTGAAACTGAATTTAAAAGCTTGTAGTGGTGCTAATCAGAGTGGTAAACACTCATACACTTACATTACCCAGGTGGCTAGGGTGTGTCTTACACCCTAGGTGTTTACATTTATCTTATGAAACTCAATCAAGTTAACCATATGAAATGGCATATGCCTGTAATTCCGGCATTTGAGAGATGGAGGTAGGAGGAGCGGTATTTCGAAGTTATCCTCTACTACATCAAGTTCAGGATCAGCCTGGACTGCATGCTGATCTTTTCTTAAAACAAAACAACAGTAACAATAAATTTATAAGTGTAGCTGTAGAGATGAACAAGCCATGAATCTTCAGATATGCAAGTGAGCTGGAACCCAGGCAAGAACTGATATTGTAGGTTCAAGTTTAAGCACTTGTGGAGGCAAAACTCTCTCCTTGAAGGCTTACTCATAAAGGGTAATCTTGCTCAGGTTCTATTGAAGTAACTATTAATCACAGCTTTAAAAAAAAAAATCACACCATCATCTATACCTATGTTTGATCAAATACATAAGAACTATGACCTAGTCAAGTTGACATGTAAGATTGATGTCATCGTTGTCCCATGTCAGATGATATATGTTCCCATCAGATGAAAACTTTCTCTTGTCTCTACTGTTCAGTTTGAAGACTTATGTGTTTCATTGCTTTCCCTGGACTCAGAATCTACAAGGCACGTGTGGTGGAAGTGGGGGTTACAGAGAGTCTATGGTGGTGAGTCTAGCTGAGACTCCAAGCAGTGGCAGATACGGCATCTGAAGTAGCCACTGACTGTAGCCAGGCAGAACTCTCAGGGAAGGGATAAGGACAGCAAGCCACCCATAAAACCTTGACTCAAAATGTGCCCTGCCTACAAGATGTGCAGGGACAAAGATGAAGCAGAGACTAAGGGAATTGCCAACCAATGAATGGCCCAACTTGAGACCCCATATCATATGCAAGAACCAGTCCCTGGCACTATTAATGATTCTTTGTTGTGCTTGCAGACAGGAGCCTAGCATAACTGTCTGCTGAGAAACTCCACCAAACGGCCAATGCAAATAGATGCAGAGACCCATAGCCAAACATTAGATGGATCGCAGATCTCTGGGAGTCTTGCAGAAGAATTGGGGGAAAGGATTGAGGGACAGGGACTCCACAGGAAGACCAACAGAGTCAACTAACCTGGACCCTTGGGGACTTCCAGAGACTGGACTACCAACCAAAAAGTAAGCAGAGGCTGGACCTAGGCCCCAAGCACATACATAGCAGATGTGCAACTTGGTCTTCATGCGGTTCCCCCAACAACTGGAACAGGGACTATTCCTAAATTTGTTGCCAGCCTACGGATCCCATCCCCCTAACTGGGCCACCTTGTCTGGCCTTAGTGAGGGATTTTACCTAGTCCTGCAATGACTTGGTCTACCAGGGTAGGGTGAAATCCAGTGGGGGCCTCCCCCTTCTCAGAGGAGAATGGGAGGGGGGATCAGGAGAGGAGCTGTGTGAGGGGGTACTGGGAGGAAGGCAACTGATATTGGGATGTAAAGTGAATAAATAAATAAATAAATAAATAAATAAATAAATAAATAAATAAGTAAAGTGGATGGATGCATGGATGGGAAAAAAAAGAATGGTGACTGTATTAGGATTTGCTGGCAAGAGCTTCTTTCTTTATCAATTATCACAGTCTCTTCAGTCTTGCCTCCCAGAAGTTTCCACCATTAACCTCCCTGGAGACATGAATGTCTAATATGCTGGTCCCAAGATAGTGAGTTATACACAAACTCTTCCACAATCTGCATTCATATACCTGGAACCCCATAAAGGACCAAAAAGGGAAGGACAGTTTTACTGGAGTGTCCTGGTTTGTTTCTCCATGGAGTTGGGCTGAGCTCCTGGAAAAGCACAGGAGGACTGGCTTATTTCAGCTTCATGTTTTTCTCTGGGCATGGCTCTGCCACGCCAAATGAAATATCTAAAGTGCACACACTTTAAATATTTCCACTTGAACTAATTCCAATTTCCTTGGTGTGATAATGGTTATTTTTAAAGTATCTGTATATTTCAGGCATGCATATTAAATACACACTAAAAAATGGGAAATGGGGCGTTGGTTGAAGCAGAGTTTTGAATTCGTCTTATCCTCTGCTCTTATATGGGCTTAATAATTGTAAAATTTAAAAGTTATTTTAAAAAGTAGTTTCTATGTGTGAGGTGTTTTATTAGCATTTAAAAATAATACAAGTGGACATGGTATGAGTTTCCTGGTCCTTAAAGCTATAGTGAGTGCATGTTAGTTTAAATTCCCAGAACTGAGTGATGGTGATTTTGAATCTCTGTCTCTGCAGTGCTCAGTCTGCCAGGTTGCTTCTTCAGGAGAGAAGGGCAGAGGCTCTCAGCCCAAATTCCTCACATTTGAGGTTCAACAAGAAATGGAAACAAAAATTTAGGGACTCCTCCAACATAAGGAACTTGATTCACCAAAACATTTACTGCAAGAATCGAGTGAACTGTAGACATTGGATGGAAAATAATCTTGAATTATTGGGAATTGGAAAATCTTGCTGTTTGCTGAAACTGCCACTGCCTTCCTCCTCACCAAGTTTAACAGAGTTCTCTACTGCATCCTCAGGGAGAATCAGAAGATACACAGCAGGAGAAAAGATATCCTTATCATTTCCTTCTATAAAGTAAACTCTACAGCTGCAGTGTACATGACCAATGACTTCAAGAGGAAAAGTCACAGGCAAGCTTGTATGGACAAGTATCCTCAAGAGCATGACTTCCTAAGAAGGATGGATCTGCATCTAAGTTTGTTTACGAGGTGCTTCCTCAGAACTTAGACTAAGATCTTATCCTTTCGGGCAGTCAGTCAAATGGCATTGTTCTACTTGACCCAAGAAACATATACAGAACCCATGGGATCACTGCAGAAAAATCCACCTCTATGTAGATCATTATAGAATTTAAGATAATATTTTTTATTCAGCTTTCTGTTCCGTGTCACTCACTCGGCAAACACAGTTCCAAATCTCCCAAATATGCTGCTCTTGCTGAGCTAGTAAACTTCTGGTTTCGTCTTGTCATTCATATCTCAATAACGTTTCTAAGTTAGAGTCATTGTCTTCAACCATAAAACTCAAGTGGACCATCTGTGTCCACTGCCAATGTAAAGGCATTAGCTATTTCAATGTCATTATTCAGTCAGACAGATAGTTGGAATGTATCAATCATTTTTAAGTGATATAAATAAAATCCCCCAAGGCACTTAGAGTATAGCTTGTAATTTTTGCTTTATTTTTAAGATACCCCAGACACACTGTTTAGAAAATATGTGCACTCTTTATTGAAATCATTCTTAACTTCGTTTTTAATGACTTTCAAAGAGGTGCTTCCTCAGAACTTAGACTAAGTTGTAATGAATTTGAAAATTCATTACATTTATTTTCTCCTCACTGCTATGTCATCAACCCTGGGTTCACATTCTTTGAATTACAGTAGAGAATTTAGATGTCTAGACACAAAAATATCAGTAACACAAGGTTTACTTCAAGGAAATCAGTAACTTGTATTGGCCAATAATGAACCAAATGGTTTTTTTCTTCTAATACTTTTGCTCTATTTCATTGAAGAAATCTAGGATCTAAGATGACACCTGATTCATGTTTTCAACTCTATTTTTTATTTCATCAATTTATTTTTAAAAAGCTAGGCAAAAGCTTAAAGTTTGTCCTGAATGGCCTTACCTATGATACATTCTCCTTGAATAAATTTATGTACAATACATGATACAAACATTGCTGAGCAAACCTGGGTAGAAAGATGTTCTCTATAGCTGTGAACTACATTGGAGGACTTCATTCCAGACTCTTGTTTATTATATTATCACAGCCTATTTATAGTAGGATGACTTTGGAGCAAGTCGCTGGGTTTCTTATTTAATGGATACAAAGTAAAATACTAAATGAAAGGAAGAATTTTTAGCCATTTAATGCTCTATGGCTTCTACTTTCATAAACCTTTCATAAACATCTTCATTCAAAGAACTGAATGTACCTAAAAGTCTACTGCCCCGGGATTAAGGAACAGTTAGTTTCATACAGAGGAAAATGACCTCTTTTGCTGTCTGTGTACCAAAACAGTTTTCCTATTAGGGTCTCCACAGAAAGTGAAGCTCTCAAAACCAAGGCTTAGGCATCTCTTGGTAAAGATGGAACACATGTGAGCCTTGCTGGGGTTAGCCATGACAGGAAACAAAGAAACACGATTATAATTTCCCAGTAGTGCTTTTAAAGTCTTCATGGAAATTCCTTAAATTGGATTGTAGCTATTCATTTTGCCATGTGGTATAGGTTTTACTGATTTCCTAATGTGTAACATTCAAATCTTACTGTCTTAAATCTAGACACACTGGGCACTATTTCTAGCTCAACATGTGGAAGGCTACTCCCATGTCCCACTGTATAAGATTCAGGAAGGTGATGAGGATTGACCATTATGTTTGCCTGAAAGGACAATTTGATAATTTTATCTTCTTTATTAAAGCCTCTATCACTTGATTATTTTTAAGTGTTACATCCAATGAACAAAATTCTGAAGATGTTTCATAATTTTCTTAATTTGTATTTTTTCATTTTAACATTAAAACTCATAAATACTTGCTGGAGATTTTTATGAAAAACACATCATCTTACACACATACACATACCACCACCACCACCATGAACATACTTGCATCAGAGTTAGTTAACACATATAAGTTTTTACCAGATTTTCTTGTCCTACCTCAACATTGCTTTTCATGCCTTGAAATCTTTATTTTTTAATTGTTCTAAATTTTGCCTTAGACTCTAAAATACATTTCTGTCTTAATATAAATATTATGTCTCAAAGAATAAATTGACTCAAACTGATAATACAAGAAGATAAGGTGTCTCTGGCTTCATATACATGAAAACATCAGTCTTCTGGGTCATGGGCACCTAGTTTGAGAGTCTAGAAGGACACAATATAAGCATTACCAAAATCAAACTATGATTTAGTATAATCTATGAAATGATCAAATCAGTTTCCTGAGCCACTGCTATAATTTAAAGCAGGTATTCCTCAGGTCTGTAGATGAGATGGACAGTGAGTGTTAGGATCTGCCAGAAGACATGCCTCAGTAGGATTCGGGGAAGGCTGATGGATGAATATTATTAAAGATATCTTCTCCTTGTTCAGTAGCCCCCCTTTTTGTGAGTCATATTTAATTAGGGATACAAATGGAGTAGTGGGTGAGGGATTGTTTACTGAGCATTGCACCTTACCATGGCCACACCACTGAAGAGATGTGATCTTTTCCCAGCACCTGAAATCTAGGCACTGAGTTAAATAGTTATCTAAGAATTTAAAGATAGATTAAACCTTTTCTCTTTCTTTCTCTCTTCCTCTTTCCTTCTTACTTCCTTTCTGTCTGTCTGTCTGTCTTTCTCTCTATTTCCTTCTTTCCTCTGTTTCTCCCCCTTCCTTTCTTCCTTCCTCCCTTCCTTTTTTCCTCTCTTCCTTCCTCCCATCCTTCCCTTCATCCTTCCTTCCTTCCTTTTTTTTTTTTTAATGGTTATAAGAATAGAAGAAAACAGACACCTACACTGGAAATTATAAGTTAAAGCAAAACATGAAAGGGAGCTGTGCAGAAAGCTCTGGAACAGAAGACATGATAATACCTCAGGAGGTAGCAAGAGCAGAGAAAAAAATTCTAATAATTTTGTCTTAACAGATTTGAGACATGTTCTATGTTTCTGGAGCATGCCCCAAAGTCCAGAAAGCACTATGAAAGGTATGAGGTTTATTACTTGCTCCAAATACAGACATCGTTACCTGGCTTTCCATCAATTCCCTGGTTTTGTGTTGCAATTTATTTTATTTTATTGAGACAGTTTCTCTGTGAATCCCTGACAGCTCTTGAACTTGTGCCCAGTGTACAGATTCTAAAGCTGTTCTCATGAAAATCGGATTTATTCTAATAGAGTAGAAAACAGATCCATTCCTTTTTAATAGGATATCAATGAATTTAACCAAGTTGTTTCTCATGAAAGACAGTATTTGGGCCTAATATTAGGGCTCCAGAGTTTCGTCTAACTGGTCACAGTGGCTCTCATTTGTAATCCCAGCACAACAGAGGTTGAAGCCAAAAATCCAGTTGTAGCCTGATCTACATAGTAAAATCCTGAAATCAGGGTTACAGTTGAGACTCTATCTGAATATAGCCAATAAATAGATAGGTTAGGTTAGATAGATAGATAGATAGATAGATAGATAGATAGATAGATAGATAGATAGATACTATATTCTGCTGTCAAATTTGGTGCAAAGTCAAGATCAGAGCAACCAGTTGAACTCCCATTCACTCTTACTGAACAGAATGGGTGCTTGAAACAAGTCGCCAGTCAGTATCCAGGGGAACTAGGATCTAGGACAACCCAAGAATAACAGACCCTGGAGGTGCTTCCAGATCTTATATAAAATAAGCCACACACATCCTCCTTGATTCCTGAAATCATCACAAGATTGCTTTTAACTTAATAAATTGCAAATGCCATCTGAACAGTTGTCACACTGTATTGTTTGGGGAATATTGACAAAACAAAACAAAACAAAAACCCAGACCTACAGATATTGTTCAGATGCATTTTTTTCCTCCAATTATTTTCATTACACAGTTGGTTGAAACCGTATGTGAATTCATATCACACGCCATCCTAAGAGCTGCTTTCCATCAAGACACAATCCCATTTGCTAAAGAGATGTAACAGTGGTTAAGAGCACTAAGTGTTCTTTCAGAAGACCCAGATTTGATTCCCAGCACCCACATGGCAGCTCAAAACTATCTGTCACTCCATCAAAATACAACTAATGATTTTAATTGCTTAGAGAGCAAGGTGCTATTTTTAAAAGATTGTGCACATGTGTGTATGTGTTTGTGTGTGTGTTTGTGTGTAACTCTTGCAATCTTACTGTTATACAAATAATACAAATAGATCAATACTACTGGTACATAACTTAGCAAATTGAAAGACTGGTAAGAAGAAAAATTACCTACCTACCCTGAGTACAATGAAGTGAAGGTTGAGGTGGAAAAACCAACAAAAGAGTCTGAATCAAAAGGCCTGAGAATCCAAACCTCCAGAGTCCACTTTCTAAGACATCAATTAGAGAGAATGTTTTTCAGAAGGAGGGAGCCATGACATGTCAAATTCCTTCAAGGGTCAAGAGAAGAGGTCTAGAGCATACCCAGAGGGCATGGATGCTTGTGGAGATCTTGCTGGAAGCAATTAGGGTAGTTCTTTAGAAGGATGCAGATTGTGAGACCAGAAAACTATTCATAGTAGGAAGCTAATAAACAAAGACAAAAAAATTATAGGTAATTTGCTTGAGCCTTTTGGGCTGTAAAAAAAACAAAGGAAAGGTCTGGAGCTAAGGAAACTTGTGATCCAGGGAGGGCTGTTTGTAGTGTGTATTTGTCATTTATTAGCTTTCTTATTATTACATATAAATCCAGTAAGAAAACACACACACACACACACACACACTTAAATGGTTCAAGGTAGAAACTAGGAAGGGAAACTACTTCTTAGAGCAAAGGGCAGGGATGGGAAGTCACTCACTAAGGAGGAGGATCTTTTCAGACAACTGAAGAAAAGGTGGAGTAATAGAGCTGTCAGTGAGTGAATTTGACGCTCAGTCATGGAGCAGTCTTCTTCTTCCATCAGGATTCATGGCAGACTGTGAGGCATGGGGTACAAGAGTGGGATGAGGTGGAGGCCTAAAGTCAGATAATTGCGGAGAAGTTGTCATGAGATTTGAACTCGCCATAACAAAGAGTGGTGGGACAAACTTGCTCAATAAATAAAAACAGTATTGCCCAATTGTAGCCAGAGCTCACCTGTAGTATCTGACTTTAGACTTAAGTGTAAACCAAGTATAGTAGCCCAGTCCTGTAACCCTAATACCTGGAGAGGGTAAGACGAGAAGATCCTACTGAGTTGGAGAACAGCATGGATTATACAGCAAGAACCTGGCTGTGGCCTCAAAAACTAAACTGTTAATTACACAAATGATGATCCAGGTATGGTGTCATACACAGGTGAAAGGATTGGCAAAAGTTCAAGGCCAGAGCCTGTGTGGTGGTGAACACCTTGAATCACAGCCCTCAGCAGAGGCAGGAGGATCTCTATGAGTTAAAAGTCAACCAGAACTACATATAGAGACACTGTCTTAAAAACATATACATGAAAATAATTTAAAAATAAATGAAAACCATTCAAGACCAGACCAGGCTACATAAAACTCTAAGATTATTTAATTAGGAATTATTGACCATCCCATTGATTTTGTGTTTGTCCTTTTTGATGTCATTGTTTTTCTGCAGCCATACTTACAAGTTCAATGAGCAAAGAGAAGAACTCAAGGTCACTACTTTCTGTAATCTTACAACTATGTGGAAAGGAATGATGTTTGCCTTATGTAAGACAAACCAGTTCTAAATTCTGGCTCATGTGTTACTCACTCCACTGAGGTGCAAATGAAAGTATAAAAGTATCTTTCATTCACCAGATGAAATTATTTTTTCAGAGGTTTACTGTTGAATAAACTTACCTGTTCTAGCCCTTTCTGAACTCTGGCTGGCTGGTTCAACTCAGCTGTTCTGGCTCAAACTCCTATCTAAGTTAACTGATTCAAACTGGCTTCTCTCAGCTTCTGACTAAATTGCACTGCTTGGCCTCAGAAACTCTGGCAATCTGTTCTAATCTTCTGGCTCCTTCTCATTCTCTGGCTCATTCTATCTTCACCTGCAACCTGGTGATAAAACTATCCCAGTAAAAAATCTCTCTCTCTCTCTCTCTCTCTCTCTCTCTCTCTCTCTCTCTCTCTCTCTCTCTCTCTCTCTCTCTCTCTCTCTCTCTCTCTCTCTCTCTCTCTCTCTCTCTCTTCCCCCCCTCTCTCTCTTTTTCCTGTCTGTTTTCATGAGAATTGGGCATATCTTAACTCTTACTCATTCTGTCAACTCTTTCTCTGACTCATCACTTTGTCTGGCCCTCAATTAGACATCACTTTCAAACATGGCTGCTTCCTTCTAAAAACTAACTTTACCATTATTGTTTGGAATTAAAGGGCAGGTCTGTATTCTAGCTAGATCATACTATAATCCAGGGCATATCTGTGTTCTGGCTGATCATGCAGGTGTGTTGTGAGATTAAAATCCCTATACA
Source organism: Mastomys coucha (assembly GCF_008632895.1). NCBI lineage: Eukaryota > Metazoa > Chordata > Mammalia > Rodentia > Muridae > Mastomys > Mastomys coucha. The sequence goes on from NW_022196909.1 coordinate 15,440,314, forward strand.
TGGAGGAGAAAAACAAGAAGAACATTTGAGATAGGTCCTTGCTATACAGCCCAGGAAGATTGGCCTGGAACTACATATGTACCTAAGATTTTAATTCATTCTAGCTCTCTAGCCTCAGCTACCGTAGTCTAAGATCACAGATGTGGTACCACCATGCCTGGTTAGAAAATTTCTTTTTAGTGCTTCAGAAAAATTTCCTCTCAGAGGTCCCTGGTACTGTGAAGGTTCTGTGCCCTAGTGTAGGGGAATGCCAGGGCCAGAATGTGGGAGAGGGTGGATTGGTGAGCAGGGGGAGGGAACAGGGGATTGTTTTTGTTTTTGTTTTTGTTTTTGTTTTTGTTTTTGGAAGGGAAACCGGGGGAGGAGATATCATTTGAAATGTAAATAAAGAAAATATCTAATAAAAAATTTTTCCTCTCATTTGGGTCAAGTTGCAAGACCATCAAGAATTTGCTTCAAAGATTATAGTTTCAGCTACTAAGTGAGTAAAGGAAAGAGCTAAATACTAAAATTACATCTTTTACCACTAATTCCAAATTCTAGGGTATAAGACACAAGAGCAGATCATGATAGATGATAGATAGATAGATAGATGATTCATACATACGTGCATATATACATACATTCATAGTAGATTAAAATGCCACTTATCAAAGACTAAAGAGAGTCAGTCAGTGTTCTGGAACAAATTCAGTCATAAGAATAATTATATATTTTTCTATTGTACAAAGTCAGAGAACAAAGAGTAGGTTGACCTGATATGACATTGTTGGTCAAGTTTTTCCACTATTTGTGGGAGACTGGTCTGGGAATTTGTGCCGAATGCACAGACAGGGATTAAATGGCTTCAAATGTGGATTGAAAGCTTGCCGAGTCAGGCAGATGACAAAATAAGGCTTTGTAACCTTAGAAGAGCTTCCTTCTACCCTCTCCCCCCTAATCACATACTGGGAACGTTTGTGTGGTATCACCAAAATGACGGGTGCTAGAACTAATACATGGGAATTAAAGGAAATGCTGTGATCAGGAGAGACTGTATCGTGATGAATAAAAGAAAAAATAAAAAAGCTTGAGAGGTCATAAGTGCACTGCATAAAACAGAAAGTGACAAAACTATACAGAAATCCTAAGATTTTATTAATTGTTCTCAAACACAATATGATAGTATTATTGATGTTGACATTTTCTTTGCTCCAGATTTTGGTCCATCTTCTATTTCATCCTAACTTGGGTGATTATGGGATTTCTGTCAGTGTAGGCAGAAATGCTACAAAATCAGTTCTGTGTAAGTCCCTACCTTTGGTCTTTGACTACACCTTCTGTCTTGTCATCCAGGATGGCTTCCTTGGTCAAGTTTGTACCTATAAATACTTTATCATAAATTTATTTGAACCTGGCTCACAGTTCCATTATCATCCTGGCAGGAAGCAGGGCAGCATGCAGGCAGACATGGTGCTGGAGCAGCTGAGAGTTCCACATCTTGATCGGCAAGCAGCAGGAGACTGTGGGGCACAATGAGTTTAGCCTGAGCATAGGAGACCTCAAAGCCTGCCCCCACAATGACACACTTCCTCCAACAAGGCCACACCTACTCCAACAAGGCCATGCCTTCGAATAGGTCCTCTCCCTATAGGCCAAGCCTTCAAACACTTGAGTCTATTGGATCCATACCTATTCAGACCACTGCAGCCTCCTAAGGCATAAGTTACCCCATCAGGCAGCACACTTTTTTTAATGATTTGTCTTTAGCATACAAAATCATGAGTTTCATATAACAGTTTCATACATATCATTGTAGTCTACTAATATTTGTCACCCCACTAGCCTCCCTGTTCTCTCCTGCTCACATTTGAGTAAAATATCTTTTTTGAAGGACGAAAAGAGTAATATAGAGTAATATTTTACTTATTGCAGGCCACACAGTATTCATTACAAGAATTCATCTCTTTGTTCATAGTTCAAAAACAACTACAGATAAATATATCAACGAATGGCATGTGGCTGTGTGCCAATAAAGTTTTATTTACAAAAACAAGCAGCCAGAGGGCTGGCTCATAGGTTAACCTTTATGTTAGTATGTGGATTTATAAATTAATTAGATGCTATAGTTTATGTAACCCAGGCTTATCAATTAATCAAGCATTGATTAAATGTGGTTCAATCTATTCATGTTAAATCTATTTTTAGCTAATCACTTATTAAAATGTAAATTTTATGAGGGCAAAGTCTTTGCCTACCATTTTTCTTCTAGCACCTGAAAGTGTCCCTGTCACATTGTACACAGGATGCAAATATACGTCATTAATGAATGAACGAAACTATTTTCCAATCAGCGGTGTTTTCACCACATGAAAACTCATGAAGCTTTCCCAGAGTCTCTTTCCCAGAGACTTGAAAACTCAAGAGTGATTTTTAAATAAAGTTTTTAGAATTTGTCCTGTTTTGTTTACCTACATTAACAAAATAAATTTCCTGTCCAAACATCCCTGCCATGCCCATTAGAGAAAGGATAAGTCATCTATGTTTTACGTCAACACTCATATTACTTAATTTTCTTGACCAACAAAAGAGCCATCTCCTCGTTCTTGAATTTCTTCTTTATTAGTGGTGTGGAACACACACTCTACCCTCTCTTCTGTTTGTTCTTTTTTGCAATTCTTTTGTAACAGTCAACACTTATTCTGAGGCTATACAGTTCTGCAGCCTGCCACAGCTGCACAACAAATAAAAAAAGAAGTTTTAACATTCATATTTATGAGTATTTTAAAACAGTGAACCTGTTTTATTGCATTTGGATGTTAATCTAGTTGTCCACCTAACAAGGGAGATATGGCCAGAGTGTTTGTCCCACTCTCTCTCCTCATCTGAGCATGACACACTAGGTCTGGACTCTCTGGTCTACTGGCCCACTTGGTACTGTGTAACAAGATCATAACAGAATCCACGCTATGAACAGGAGCTATTTCACAGACTCTTCCATAGCGGTCTACATGGCAGTGGGAGGAAGAAGGTATTCAGCCAAGTCTCAGGATACACGTGCTGATTGGTCTTTACGGGGTGGGCAGCTAAAGCGTAAGGTCCACACACAGTAGTCTGTACGCTCTGGCTCTGTGGGTTCCCTGTTCATGTTCAGCAGACTTACTCAGCTCTGCTGAGTCTACCGCAAAGTCCACTTTTCCATGAATATGTCCTCTACTAAACATCATCCAGTGTATGTATATGTACACACACACACACACACACACACACACACCATGAATCTGGAGAAAAGGCAAGGTTCTTCTCTCTTTAGAGTATTGTACTACCATAAATAATGCTTTCCTATCCTCGGGTTTCATTGATTGATTGATGTTTGCGGTGCTGGGAATGAATGCTAGTCCTTTCAGTGTGCTAAGCAGGTGTACTTCCTCTGAGTTCTATTGCTACCACATAGCCTTTTACTTGGATTCTCAGGAGACTGAAAGCTTGAAGCTGGGCAGTGGTGGCGCATGCCTTTAATCCCAGCACTTGGGAGGCAGAGGCTGGCGGATTTCTGAGTTCGAGGCC
>NW_022196909.1:15444111-15452652 GCF_008632895.1 Mastomys coucha
GAGAGAGAGAGACAGACAGAGAGAGAGAGAGAGAGAGAGAGAGAGAGAGAGAAAACAGTTTTAAAACCTAGTGTGGTAAGTGTGGTGCATATGCTTATAATCAATGAGACAGATCAAAAGCACACTTGAAACTAATCGAGGCTACATGATAAGACCCATCACAAACCAAAACAAAGAGAGAGACAGAGAGAGATGAGAGAGAGACAGAGAGACAGTGAGAGAGAGAGAGAAGAATCCTTCTCCTTTGATTCTTAGTGTAATCCTTTCAGGCTACAAAGCTGATTCTGTTGCCAGAGAAAAAAGTCAAAAACGAAAAGGGAAGAATTCAGTACTTCTACATGCATAAGGGAAGCCAGAGCCCTTTCGTGGCCTGAAGGACTTACAGGATCAATGTTTCTTATCTCACTGACCTCTGCTGAGTCCCTGCCCTCCACTCACGCCACTAGAGAGCTCTGACTTCTGCCTTTTTCTCAAAAACCTCAAACAACATTCTCTCATCAGGGCCTTGGTACTCCCTGTGGCCTTTGCTAGGGATTCCTTCCCACCTTCAGGCAAACTCTCTGAATGGTCTGCCTCTTTCCTTCAAAGTCATTTCTTAGCAGGAGCTTCCCATGTCCCTTTACCCAGAATTCCAGGCTTTCCTAGTTTTATGTAATCTTGCTCCAGCATTTCTGTCCCTAGCTAGCTAATATCCCCTTAGCATATTTATCTTGCTTATTATCAGCCCCCTCCTCCAGAATGTCATACTGAGTTTTCTCTACATTTTCTCTACATTTCAGTCCCTAAATGATGTTCTAACATGTAGAGGCACAACATATTTATTGAATGAATGAAATCAATTTTTTATTTCCTTTGAAAGAAGGAGCAATTTTCCAAGCATTACTGTTCGTTAAAAGCAAAGGAGATGTAATGGTTTGAAAGTGTGATCCCTAGTAACATTTATTGTGCTCACTTCAGAATGTTAGTCACCTTTTCGTTTGCTTTTGTTTGTTTGTTTGTTTGTTTGTTGTTGTTGTTGTTGTTTTTGGTTTTTCGAGACAGAGTTTCTCTGTATAGCTCTGGCTGTCCTGGAACTCACTCTGCAGACCAGGCTGGCCTCGAACTCAGAAATCCACCTGCCTCTGCCTCCCAAGTGCTGGGATTAAAGGCGTGCACCACCACAGCCCAGCTACCTTTTCATTTCATAGGTAATGTTGTGACAACCATGGGCATAAAAATACATGGTATTTCTCTGTGAAATAACCACACGGTTTTGGTTAAAACATATGACATTCATATGACAATAGGAACCTATTCATACAAATACAGTCATTCCATATGTAACAGACAGGTGTCACCTTAATCTCTGGAATGACCTGACTAGCAGGATCTTTCCATGATAGTAAGATATTCTGACTCAGCCTAGAGACAGAGAAGATCACTTAACAAAGAGATTTGATAAAAATTCCTATTTGCATTTTTTTCTATTCACATATACGAAGTCTCTAGAATCATCTAACTATCGTATTAGACTTTTACCGTAGACATTTGGAATGTGAAGGAATGTTTTGTAATGCCTCAAGAGACACAGACTCAAATGTCCTGGGATTTTGCTGTGATGAAATTTTGCCTCAAGTTCTCAAGGTTGTGTCCAGCTGCACGGCCGCTTCAAGGACTTGAGCTCAGCTCTTGGAAACAGTTGCTCAATATGCTCTCTGTTTGTTGGAACATGGCTATCTCTGTCCTTCTAGAAGATTTGAAAACCAGTACAAGTGCCCTTCAATTTGAACTTCAACATAGTATCACAGTTAAGTGAACAATGACAACAACAACAACAAAAATTGAAGCAAACCTCCTTTTTAAATGACTGAGAACTGAAACAGTAACATTTGGGAGCAACTAAGCTGTACCCTAGTTATCATTTCAGTATTCAGTGTAGTGCATGCATCAGCAAACATATTCACTCTCTCATTACAATCACAGATTGACGTAGATCATCCTTTCTTGCTTATTCCCAACCCTACAACCACCACCCACAAGTTTTCAGGTAAATCAATGGGCGTGACTCAAATGCAGCTACATGAGTTTTAAAAGTCTTTCCACGGAATGAGTACCAACTTGCAAGAGGCAGACCACTGGAGAGTTCCCATCTCAGTTAGATCAGTCTCTCAACAAACAGAACTGATAGAATATATATAGTAGTTAGACTATTTTAGTAGATTTATTTCCCCAGTTCACAACATGACCGTTGTCATCATGAAGCAGAGCAGCCATGGTGTGACCTACAGAAGACAATATCAGTCATGTTACAGAAATAGTCAGAACAGTACAGCTGAAGCTAGATCATGGTCCTGGTTTGACTGCTCGCATTCCCTGGTAAGAAGAGTGGGACTGTATATATGATTGTATTAGACTGGCTCACAGATTGCAGTCCAAGTAGTCCAACAATGATGAGGGAAAGGCTGGGAAACCATTAGTGTTTCAGTCAATAGGAAGGGATGTCTCAGCAGGCCCAATATAGAACTACTGTTCTAGAGGACTCCTGGAGAGCTACTGGTCTTCAGTCTGTGTTGGAAACCTGAAGAAACTGAATTCAATACCAGCCATGACAACAGGACAGACAAACTTACCAGTGAGAGTGCAAGCAGGCAGAGCTTCCCTCTTCCCTGTACTTTTACATGAGCTGCTGCCAGAAGGTGTTGCCTAGATAGAGGGGGCGGTCTCCCTTCAAATGATCTAGAAAATCCCTCAGTGGAGTGCCCAGCAGCTTGGGTCCTAGTTGACACTAGATGTAGTTGATGACCAAGATTAACCATCACACCAGTCAAAATTCTATCTCCTATATATTTTCGTATATAAAAACCATGTGTGTGGTGGGACCAATGGCTCCAGCAGCATACGTATAGCAATGGATGGCCTAGTCAGTCATCAATGGGAAGAGAGGCCGTTGGTCCTGTGAGGGTTCTATGCTCCAGTGTACGGGAATGCCAGGGCCAGGAAGCAGGAGAGGGTGCATTGGTGAGTAAGGGGAAGGGGGAGGGAACAGGGATTTTTTTTCTTTTCATTTTTTTTTTAAACAAATTTTGTTGGTTTGACACAAGCTGGACAATAGACTCATTTCGGAAGAGAGAATTTCAGTTGAGAAAATGTCCCTAGTATATCAGACTTTGGTGAAGCCTATGGTACACTACCTGCTCCTCCCTGGTGGTCATCAACGTGACCCCAGCTCATTCTGTGTGTTGATACCCCTGGGCTCCTGGTCCTGGGTGCTACGGAAACAAAACAAAACCCTCAAAATGTCAATGAACTTCCTTTCAATCTTGATAGAAATGGGGCTGTTGGAGCCAGGCCTGTAAAGAAGTTCTGCAATCCTAGGGCCTTATGAGACTAAGGCAAGAAGACTACAGGTTCAAGGCCAGCCTGGGATAAATGAGACTCTAGGTCAAAATGAAAGAAAGAAATGGGGATTCAGCTCAATGGTCGAGACACTAACAAACACAAATGCCTGGATTCAATCTCTGGTACTGTGTAAGGAGGGGAGAAGAGGAGAAGGAAGAGGAGGAGGAAGAAGAGAAGGAAGAAGATGGGGAAGAGGAGGATGAATTGGGTCTGTTGAGAAATTCAGGACATTTTCATTGGCTCACTCTCCTCTGGTTTCTAAGATAATCAAATAAAAATTTAAGTTTGGAGCCAGAAGTGTTGGGGCACACTTTTAATTCCAGTAAACAAAAAGCAGAGGTAGGTGGATCTCTGTGAGTTTGAGGCCAGCCCGCTCTACATAGCAAGTTCCAGAAAAGCTAGAGTTATATAATAGAGTTATATTATATATATATATAATTATATATATAATATATAACCTGGTGTGTCTAGAGGGAGGGGGTGAAGTTTGAAAAACATCAATAAAAACCAAAAAAAGCAAGCACTTGGTTGTGTTTAGTGACTTAAAATGGTAGTATGGCTCTATTTTTACTTTTACCCTTGGGTATTGGAGCCTAGGTTGGGAACTTAGCCTACACAAGAACTCTCTGTAAATTTTATTGAACAAAGTAAATGAAACAATCTATCAGTAACATCATTCGAGGTGTAGGGGGGAAATAACAGAAAAAGGTGTTGTAGAAATTATTTAGTCTCAATCTAGGCCTTCTACCCTGTCTTTGATCATTTAGTTCTCAGATGAAAGACACCCAACTTTTATTGTTATAATAAGCTTTAATCAGCACTAGAGCTGGGTAGATACCTACCCTCTAAGCTATGAGAATCTATTTCCCCATTCATAACCTCAAATTATAATTTACCATGTTCCATCTGAACTGCTCTTCACTTCAGCTGGCCAGCTCTCATGGCCAGGCTTTCGTGACTCACCTACCCCATGGTATCTTCTTTCTCTCCTCCTTCTCCCTCTCCTCTAACCCCAAGCCTGGGAACCCCAAGTCCCCGTCTATCTCAATTTTGCCCAGCTATGGGCTGTAGCCATCTTTATTCACCAATCAGGGATAACTTGGAGGGCGAGGTCACTTGGGTCACTTTGGTCTACATGCAGATTCTCTTATCCTTGGGCCTTGCGGGGTTTGGGATAGTATTTAGCATTACAATACACAGGGGAAAGACCAAATGTTAACAAAAAGGGAACAGGACACAGATAAAAAGAAGTTTTCAAGGGTAAACTTTATCTTGGGTATAAAAACACAGCATGGGAAAAATATCTCAAGGTACTAAGAAGATGGCTCAGTCCCTCAACTGCTTGTCACTCAAATATGAGGACCTCAGCTTGGTTCCCAGCACCCCAGGTCAGAAGGCTGTGCAGTACTGTGGAGGTAAAGTCAGACCCATGATAGAGCTTGCTGACCAGATACTCTGGCTGAATCCAGGAGTTCCAGGTTCAGTGACAGACCCTCCCTCAAACAGTAAGAGGAGACCAAAAAAAAAAAGAAAGGAAAAAAGAAAAAAGCCTGTGCCATAAACTACAAGAAAAAAAAAAATCTGTTTTGTGAGCAGGGCTGGAGAGTTGGCTCAGGGCTAAAGAATAATTCTTGCTCCTCCAGAGGACTTGAGTTTTATTCCGAGCACCCACACAGAAGAGGTTCACTCCACCTCTAAACCTAGCTCCAGGGAGGTCTAACACATTCGGCCTCCAAGGGCACGCATGCAACAGTTCAAAGATGTGAAGAGCCATTGGGAAATGATATCCAACCTTGACCTGTGCCCCACACCCACGAATGCACGCCAAAAAAAAAAAAACAAAAAACAAAAAAAACAAAAAACAAAAAACAAAAAACAAATAGGGCTGATGAGATGGCTCAGTGGTTAAGAACACCGACCATTCTTCCGAAGGTCCTGAGTTCAAATCCCAGCAACCACATGGTGGCTCACAACCACCCGTAATGAGGTCTGACACCCTCTTCTGGTGCGTCTGAAGACAGCTACAGTGTACTTATTTATAATAATAAATAAATCTTTGGACCAGAGTGAGTAGGGACTGAGTGAGCGGAGTCTACCAGAGCAAGCAGAGGTCCTAAAAGTCAATTCCCAACAACCAGATGAAGGCTCACAATTGTCTGTACAGCTACAGTGTGTACTCATATACATAAAATAAATAAATGTGTTTAAAACAAACAAACAAATAAACAAACAAACAAAAACGCTACATGTGTTCACACACAAACAGTTTCTCCAGGGAGACCCAAGAGAAGTTCAAGTTCATAAAATCTTCACGGGAGGCAAAAGAGGCACAATTATGGGAACAAGAAAACTACAGAGTGATGTGGTAGCTCCAGGAAATCAAAGGAGTCTAGAAAGGAAGCAAAGGAGATGGGAGAAAGTTCCAGGGACTAAATGTGGGGGACACTCCTTGCAACCCTAACATTTGGGAGGTAAGAAGTCAGGAAGATCCAAAGCTAGTCTTAGTTATGTAGAAACTTTGTAGCCAGGTCAGGCTACATGACATGCTGTCTGACACAGAAAAGAAATTTCTCAGAATGAAACTTCAGGAATTTCCAGCTTTAAAGAACCAGGTAAGCACTCGCAACAAATAAGAGTCACGCTGAAATACGTTCAAAAGAGGGTAGGCTATCCAGCTGGCTCTGAGCCAGTTTGGGCTATGTAGTAAATGCAAGGCTGGCCTGGGCCCCGTGAGAACCAATCTCAAAAACCAAATAGAAGAAAGTAATATGAAGGACACACCGCCGTAGAAAAGAATAGAAAGCAGGGAAGGGAAGGAAAGAGGAGAATAGGAACAAGGGAGGGAAGGAGGGAAAGAGGGAGGGAAAGAGAGAGGGAAGAAGAGATAAGAGAAGGGGAGAAGGAAGGGAGGGAAGTTCTACAGATCTTAAGAAAGATAGCTCAAGCATTTTGAAGCAAGACGTGGATGATTGGTAGCTGTAATCCAATTGTCGTGAGTTCAAGACCAGCCTGGAGTTCACAGTGAGTTTAGGACAATCTAGAATACAGACGGAGACTCTGCCTAGAGAGAATAGGTCAAAATTAAAAATGAAAAGTTGATGCATACAATAGATCAGAAGCCAACTTTTGAGAGTTGTTTTTCTTCTTCTACTGTGAGTTCTGGAGATCAAGAAACAACTATTGTAACCCAGCGAGCACCTTGCCAGCCTGGGTTAGTTTGTTTGTTTGTCTGTTTAAGGCCGGTTTCACACGGCCTCAAGCTTATGAATTCATCATCAAGATCTGTCTCCAATGACTGATAGATATGTACAGGCACGTGTGCCTGGCTAAATATTTAATCTTCCTGAAAAAAAAAAGTCAGCTGAGAAAGTTATTTGCTTAAATTAAAGAATAAATCATCACTGATGGGTTCCAGGAAAAAAGATCTGATTCAGAAGTGAGGGGCGGCATTTTCTCAAATATGAAGGCTGCGTCCCCAGGTCTTGAGCTGGTGTTAGATACACAGAGTTGATGAGCCCAAGTTTGCTCAGGCCCAGAGGATAGGAAACCTAGTAAACATACAATATGGCAATTGCGGATTAATAGAGGAAGTCAGATACAGCACTTTTAACTGTCATAGCCCAGTAGACAGTGGTCTAATGCATATTAAGTCAAGAAAAAGTAACATATAATTAAATAAAGAATGTGAGGAACAGGAAGAAAGCAAACATACAAACTAGGGTCTCAGGACCTAAATCCAGGAGACAGAGTCAGAGATAGAAATAAGAAGAGGGAGCACTACCAGAGGAGGACTCTGAGGAGGGAGCACTACCAGAGGAGGACTCTGAGGAGGGAGCACTACCAGAGGAGGACTCTGAGGAGGGAGCACTATCCATGCCTAATTTATAGGCATGGAAGGCAATAAATGACCAACCCAAAAGAATAAAAAGTGGTTTTCCTCAAATGAAGAATAATTGGGGGTGGGAGGTCTGAGGAGATCGCCCAGCAGTTAAGAGCACTGGCTGTTCTTCCAGGAGACCCAGGTTCAATTCCCAGCACCCACGTGGCAGTTACAACTGTAACTCCAGCTTCAGGAAATCCAACACTCTCACACAGACACACGTGCAAGCAAAACATCAACTCACGTAAAATAAATAAATCATGAAAAAGAAAAAGAAAAATGGGAATGGGGGGGAAACAAAAGAAATACGGCTGTGTACATAGCTTTAAAACTGAATTGCTGGGGCCTGGGAGATGGCTCAGTGAGTAAGGGAGGTTTGCTCTTCTTCCAGAGGATCCAAGTGTGGATTCCTGTGCCCAAATCAGACAACACACAATCCCCTGTGACTCCAGCTCCAGAGGACAGGACACCTTTACACATGTGTAATACCCACATACACGGATGCATAAAAAGTAAATCTTAAGAAGAAACTAAGTTTTTAAAGATAATTTACATGTATAAAAAGAAAAGTAAATTTTAAAATGTATATTTTCGAGGCATAACGCACTATGCGATATATAGAGATAGATGATACATGGAAAAATATATAGATAATAAAATGGTTATGATGGTAAGGCAAATTACCATATCCATGCCGGCAGGCTTTCTCCCCCTTCTTATTCCTACTGTTGTATTTTGCTTTTGTCTGTCGACTTACGATGCAAAGTGTTTTGTCTTTTAACTTCTAAAGTTTTACACACAAGGTAGCCTAGTTCAGATGAGTTTCCAAGCTGACTGCACACACGTGGAACTCAGTTTTTGGATGATGGTAAGTTTCCTAACACCCTAAAGGAGCTCTGTCTGACTGCTAGTAACGTTCCTTTTTTTCCTTGGTAAAAAGAGTTAACGAAGTTTCTGCTCTAGTCTTTCCCTGCCGGAGTCATCTGGAGTGTATCCTGGGAGGCACACAACATGCACAGGAAGCTGTCTTCATCCACCTCACTCTGATCCTCCTCCGAGAAGGCCGTGGCTCACCGTGCTGTGCCGGTTCTTCAAGAAGAAGAGAGTTTGGTTAGCGTTGAGTTGTAAATGCCTTCAAATTATCTGGTTACGCTTGCTCAGATTCAAGTCGTCGGGTTAAAGGTACAGGGCACACAGCTGTCTCTCGGCGTTGTCTGGCTGTGTTATCCTTGGGACCTCGGTGGAGCGCTGCTCTCTCTCTCTCTCTCTCTCTCTCTCTCTCT
>NW_022196909.1:15453283-15454045 GCF_008632895.1 Mastomys coucha
CTCAGAAATTCACCTGCCTCTGCCTCCCAAGTGCTGGGATTAAAGGCGTGTGCCACCACTGCCCGGCACAATTTCATTTTTTAAAAAAATGTGTGTGTGTGTGTATGTGTGTGTACCACAAATGCACAAGTGCCATGGTATACATGTGGAGGTCAGCGGATAATTTGCTGTTTCTACTGGCTAGTTTTGTGTGTCAACTTGACACACGCTAGAGTCATCAGAGAGGAAGGAGCCTCAGTTGAGGAAATGCCTCCATGAGATCCAGCTGTAAGGCATTTCCTCAATTAGTGATCAATGGGGGAGGACCCAGCCCATTGTAGGTGGTGCTGTGTCTACTGGGCTAGTGGTCCTGGATTCTATAAAAAAACAGAGTGAGCAAGCCACGTGAAGCATACCAGCAAGCAGCATCCCTCCATCAGCTCCAGCCTCCATGTTCCTGCTTGGGTTCTTGTCCTGACGGCCTCCAATGATAAAGTAGGTTCTGGACATATAAGCCAAGTAAACCCTTCCCTCCACAACTTGCTTTTTACTTATGGTGTTTTCATCCCAGCAATAAAAACCCTGCCAGAGTCACTTATTTCTTTGGGATCAGGCTCAGGTCTGTCTAGTTTATCAGCAAACACTTTCCTTTTGAGCCATCTCCTAAATTTTATTGGGCGTTAGGGTGGCTTGAAAGAGAAACGTCTCCCATAGGCTCATGTATTTAAACAATGCTTTCTCATTGGTAGAAGTCTTATTCACTGTTTGATTGCTGTGAAGAGA
>NW_022196909.1:15454055-15490404 GCF_008632895.1 Mastomys coucha
ATGGCACTAGAGCAGTAGCCGTGAGTTTACATTCTTATCCACACGTTAGAGGCAGAGATAACAAGACTCAAAGCCACCCACAGTGATATCCCTCCTCCAAGACCGCCAGACCCCTAAGCCTTCCTAAGCAGTCCATTGCTGGGAACCCAACAGTAAAACCCGTGAGCCTATGGGAGCCATTCTCAAGCAAACCACTATAGCTGTGCTGTTTGGAGAGGTGGTAGAGTTTTCCAAATTATCCTTTGGGGAAATACAATACCAGAGGCAGGCAGGCTTCCAATGTGTGGTGGAAAACGCGATTTTACAGCTTCCTGCTCCTACTCCAGCCTTGCTGGCTTGCTGCAGTGCCTCCGTCCTATCATGGCAGACCATTATCTCTCTGGAACCACGCGTCAAAATAATTCCCTCTTCCTTAAAGTTGCCTTCGGCCATGGTATTTTAGTACAGGATGAGAAAAGGCTTTACATTTCTTCTGAAAACTTGGCCTTTGCACCCCGAGAAGTCAAGAAATGGTGGAAGCGTTTCGAATTATAACCTGACTACATTTATAAAGGTATTGCTTCTGAGTAAAGTCACATTGTGAAGTTCCATGTTGGTAAGGAAAGGGGAGGGGTGGACACCATTTAACTCCTACAGTGATGAAGATAATATCCCATACAAATCTAACAAACAAGATCCAGGAATGAAAGAATGTATGTAGAGAAAACGCAAACACACACACACACTCACTCACTCACTCACTCACCCTCCACCCCCCAACCCTGTGCTAATCAGAAAAAAAAAATTATGCTCACATACTATATAAAAAAACATAAGTTGCCGGGCGGTAGTGGCGCACGCCTTTAATCCCAGCACTTGGGAGGCAGAGGCAGGCGGATTTCTGAGTTCGAGGCCAGCCTGGTCTACAGAGTGAGTTCCAGGACAGCCAGGGCTACAGAGAAACCCTGTCTCGAAAAACCAAAAAAAAAAAAAAAAGAAACATAAGTTTATATTTCAAAACAATAAAAACATTAAGAAAATAATGTGACTTGAAATCCAACACTCTGACTTAAATTAGAAAAACCAGAATGGATGTGACAGACCATAGGAAAGAATGAGATTCAGACATGGAAGATGATGAAACTACTAATACAGAAATAGTTTCAGTGGGGAGGACTTGAAATTCGTTTCTTTTTTAAAGACATAATTTTTTTCTACAATCTTTTTTCACAATCGAAGGACATACATTATTAAAAGGTAAAAATAAACGAGGGAAAGCGGATTCAAAGGAGAGTGGTTCGCTGTGGATAAGGAGAACATGACACGTGGAAGAGTGTCACCCAGGAAACCACATAAGAGAAAACAAAGTGTAATTTTAGAAACTTCCACAGTGAGGAAAGAGAGGAAACTGAATTTGAAGAGGCTACTTCATACCTAGGAACGTCTGTGTAGGTAGCCAATGCTAGGAACATCACTGGCCCTGGAAACATTCAGGATTTTAGGGACGTAGAAGGGAGATGAGTCTGCTTTTAGCATACATCTCGGCAAATGCTGACACACAAGAAGAAAAGAGCGTTTAAGATATTCAGGAGAAACAAAGGAGTCCAAGGTTTTATAGCCCTCCAAAACTGGCATCCAACTAAGAAAATAATAAAACAAAATAGCCAAGCTGTTATCAGTGTTCAAGAGTATGACTTCCTGGTGAATCGAAGTCAGTCAGGAAGCAAATAACTAGGTGAGGTGCCACATAATAGATTTTTTTTTTTTTAACCTCAGAATGGGGACAGGATAGCAAAATGACTTTCGGTGAAGCAAGTGGTAGCAAAGCTTTCATTTGGTGTTCTTCTAACTGTTTGCTGTACAGCATACCAAAACTATAGGAATAGTCTAATCCTTTGCTGAAACAAAGTTATAGTTTATCATATGTAGGACACATCATGGTCTTCTATGTACAAAACACCTCAAATATTATTACCTCTGGCTCCTGGGCAGGTTAACATACAACATGGTCTCTACTTTAAATCATAGATTTTTTTTTTCATAAGATTACTTAAAAGAAACGTTTTTCATTAAAATGCTGGCTTTTAAAGTAGCCTAAATTAGGTTTTAATAAGCATCAAAGACTGGTTTGTGTCAGAACCCAATCCAATAAAAACTCTGAAGGATATTTTTATGAAACAGCATTTTGATTCTGTTTGAAAGACTGACAATGAGCATTTAAGTTGTTGGCATTCTGACCGTTTATTTCTTTGTTTTATTGTGCCTGTTAATTTCCTTAATAACACGTTATAATAGCCCTTAGTGTGTGTAAAAAACAAACGTGCTACAATCCATCTTAGCTCTATTCCATATGCTTCCCTGAGTCAGCTCTGTCTGAAACAAGCTAATCCACTAGGACTGCAGGTCATACGTGTCTCCAGACATGGTCATGACTTGGCTGGGTTTACCCAGAGAAAATGAATCACACAATACGCAAATCCTTGGCTCTTTACATCTCAAATTTGTTTCTTATGAAGTCCAAACTTCTTCCCCATGGAGATGCTAAATAGAAGGAAGATAGGGTTTTGCCCAGACCATCATTTGATTGACAATCTGAGCCACATATATATATTGTTTGACTTGAGTATAAACTATTTTAGCCAATTTGTTTCCTCACATCCGAATTTAAATTTCATGCCAAGCTATGTACATATACCATCATGGGGAGAAACGTGCTCCTTGAATATTGAAAATTTTAGAGAATGTACAACTAGCATAGGAAATCAAGGGCTGGTGAGATGGCTCAGTGGGTAAGAGCACCGACTGCTCTTCCGAAGGTCGTGAGTTCAAATCCCAGCAACCACATGGTGGCTCACAACCACCCATAATGAAATCTGATGCCCTTTTCTGGTGTATCTGAAGACAGCTACAGTGTACTCATTTATAATAATAATAATAAATAAATAAATAAAGAAATCAAGACTTCCTGTGGGAAATTTATTCTTCATCTGCCAACTTCTTGAACTAATGATTTCAAACATTACGTATAAGAATATCCAATTCCCAGTGTGATTGTCTCTTAGACCTCTTACCATTTCCGCAGGGATGTGTACCCATTAAAGGTGGAATTTATGGGTAGGCAGTGTTGCTAAGACTTACTGGAAATCTTTGTTGACAATGTTGCAAGTGTTTATTCGGTGGAGACAGAGGAATGTATCCTAATTAAAAAATTAAAAAAAAAAAAAAGGAAATATATCCAAAGTGGTGATGGTAAGCAAATTTCCCATCAGTCTCATTATGACTGAGATATAGGAAGGTTAAATACCAGCTACATGGGGTGCTGAGACAGTAGGATCACCAAGTTCACTACAGAGTAAGTTCATTGACATTCCGGACAACTTAGTGAGATTCAAAAAGAGAGCTGATGGTGCAGTGACGGACAGAGTGCTTGCTTAACATGCAGAGGATCGTGGTAGATCTGATTCCTGATGCTGCAGTGGGAAGGGAAGGAGAGAGGGGAGGAGCTTTAAAAGGGAAAAAAAAAAAAGATGTTTAAAGGAAACAGTTTTGAATGGTGCTCAGTAGCAGGGGCTTGCCGGCTCACACCTACAATCCCAGTCACAGGGAGCACAAGCTGAGGACAGGCGATTGGAGACCCTGTCAGACAGCAACCAAAAATGAGAGAGGTTACCACGGGTGGAACAGAATAAGCACTCTAGTTATTAAATATATCTCTCCAATAACATAGGAAGAAATATTTGACGCAAAGTGATATATAAGGATGAGAAAAGCGACACCGTGCTCTGACTTCATTTAAAGAAACGGAAACACAAGACTTCTTGCAGGGTAAATATAACACATTTCTAGGGCACAGGGAGAGTTTAGCTAACATAGCAATTTAATTCACCCTTCCCTCCTCAAATGTTATAATTTTCAGCAGTTAAAAGTAAAAAAAAAAAAATCTTCTATTTTTGGTGTTAGTATTTCATATAAAAACATTTCCTATGCTCCAGGGAGACATTTGGATCTGATACCACAATCACCTGCAAATTCTAAGTATGAAGAAACAAGGGAAATATTTCTGCATCTAAAGCAATTAGATCCCCATGAGAATCTACAACCAATCCCCAGAATTCCTGACAGCCCTTGCTAATGGAAGCTTGGGGTGACGTCTGCCCTGCTGTTTGCCACAAAGGACTCGACTCATTGAGAACCAGACAGTCCTGCGAATTTTGCAATGTGTTGTCATTCTCTGGTTTTAACAATTATTACAAAAACAGGATTCATTTGAACATATTAGAAGCATTTTGGCATCTTGGGTGGAGCCGATTTTAAGGGAAACAGTGAGGTTATCTACTCCATGACACACTGGGCTGGCCACTCCCAAGTAATTCCAGCCTTCAGAACTGTCAGGTTTCCGGCTACAGTGGCTGAATTTACTTTTCAATGTGTTATTCACAGCTATGACTGTAAATTTTTAATTAACTAATAATTTTAAAAATCTCCAATGTAACAAACCTAGCCATATTTTTCCAGGATTGTTTTTAAAGGGGGAAAAGTTTGCATAATTCTTTTAAGCAAGGGAAAAATCATTTATAGAAAGATAGTAAAAAGACAGAGAGACTTAGAACCTTTATGAAAAAATTTGACAAAAGTTCAACTTATTTTCCATTTATATTTTTACCAGGTTGGTCTTCATGTTTTGGTTAACAAAATGTATGTGTTCTTTGTACATGTCATCTTATCATATATGTATGTAATATATGTGTGTTGTATATGCATATGTTATATGTGTATGTTGTATATATGTTATATCTACATATGTATTCAGTAGTGGGTGGCTAAATCAAGCTAACATTATGCACATTGCATTTGTATAATGCATATAACATGCATAATGCATATAACATATGCATTATTTTATACTCATGTCACTTTTTGTGGTGCATGATGAGGATGCTTAAAATCTACTTCCTTGGTAATTTTGGTTATAACAATACATTTTTAGCAGCCATCATCTACTGTTCCGATTTAAATGGGGTATGGAAATTAAAATTTGCTTTTGAGAAAGTTTAGAAGGGTAGACGCTCCGTGTCTGCTCCCAGGCTCAGCTCTCACTCTGTGACTGTAGCCCTGACCACCAGAAGAGGTTTCTTTGTAACCAAATCCCATGATAAGCGTTGCCAGAAACATATCGGACGAAGGCAGCACTCCCTGCATTCCATCACAAGCCCCAGTTTACAAGATCATTGTTCCTAATTGTTCACGCAGTTTTCAAACTGATACGCCGAGACAAAGAAGCAAACTTAATTCTCTCATCGCCTGCAGACTAAGTCCAGACGTCAACACAATACGTGCATCTCTAAGGTGTATTTCACTTCACACATTTGGTATCTTTAAATGTCATCCCAAGTGAAATGAATTTATTTAGGATATTTTTAGATGACCAGAGAAATGCTGGTGGTAGGTCCAATAGATAGTAAATAGATTGGATTTTTATCTAAGAAACTTACACCCAATTTTCCAACAGGCAAACGTTCAATATCTCCAGATTCTTGTCCATTGCTGTCACTTGTCAGCCCATGGTGATGTCGACACTGGTGAAGTTGAACTTACTCTGGATGCCATGTGTAGAGTAATCCTCCCTCACAATGAATGCACATATGTTACACATATTTATCTGGAGAAAAAAAAAATAACACTCAAAAACTCAATAATATTTCCCCCCCAAGTATAGTAGCAATCACAAACAATGTTCAAGAGTCAGAAATTTCAGAAAATAAAGCAAAATATTTTTTCTAGATGCAAATTCTCCTTCATTTCAATGCCTTTCCTAAACCTTTCTCTTGCTGTGAGCAAGAGAAGATGTTTTATAGTCTGGATATCTTATCTCTGCATGTATATTACGGCTGTTTGCTTGGTATTCTTATGGGACTCGTAACAGTGGGAGCAGGTATGTCTCCGACTCTGGCCTGTGCTCGTCCGGCCTGAAGATGAGGGCTTTCACCTTGTCTTAGTGTATTCTGTTTGTCCTGCTTGATTGTTGTCTCTTGGAGACCTGCTCTTTTCTAAAAGGAAACAGAGGAGAAGTGTATCCGGGGGAGAGAAGAGGGGTGTGTGTGTGTGTGTGTGTGTGTGTGTGTGTGTGTAGGAGAGCTGGGAAGAATGAAGGGAGGGAAAACTATGGTAGGGATGTATTGTATGAAAGAAAAAAAATCTATTTTCAATAAAATAAAATTTAACAAAATCAAGGAGGAGAGAGAGAAAGAGACAGAGAGAGACAGAGAGAGAGAGAGAAAGAGAGAAGTATTTTGCACGTACACTTCCATAAACTAATCCCATCAGGCCAACACTTGCCACAAGGCATATTGGTATATTAGAATCCTGCCAAAGACCAAGTTTAAAGAGCGTCATCTTTTCTTTGGCTCTGCCACTTAAAACAGAAGCTTCTTCACAAACAAAGCACTGAGTTAAGTGACCTATAGCATCCTGTCTTCCAGCTCCAAAGCCATGCTGAAATCACTGCTGTGTGCAGCGTCTTATTTACACTCCAAATGCCGGGATCACTTACGCTATCCGGTGCCTAATGAAGGCCAGGTCACAGAGAGCCCACAGATCACTAAGCCAGCCACGCTCCTAAGTTCTTGTTCTTTTGTCTCTCAGCAGTGGACACTTGCTGCGGAGGTTTAAAAGTCTGGAGTTCATCCTTAGCATTAAAACCATAAAATTGTCATTGTCATTTAATTTTTTTTTTTCAATTTCTCCCTTGAAATTGTAGAAGTAAAACTAATCTCTCTTCAGCAGCCACATCCAATCAGGTCAAAATACAGAAATCCATATATAATTTTGATCAATTACATATGAATACAATATTCAAAAAAGATAAAAAGTTATGGGAAAATAAGGGTATTTTCCTCACATTGATTACTGCAAGAATAAAATAAGATTTACTTTTTGTTTTTGTTTTTGTCATTGACAATGTCTCGTGGTATAACCCTCAATTACTGGCCTAGGACTCACTGTGCAGACCAGGCTGCCCTTGAATTTGTAGTAATCCTCTAGTTGCTGAGATTAGAGACAGGTCGCCCCACACCTAGCTTCATTTATTTATTTAGAGACAAGGTCTCATTATGTAGCCCAGGTTAGTCTCAAATCTACTATCCGTTCTCCTCAGCCTCCTAAGTTCTAGAGTTACACGCACACATGCTGCTGTGTCCAATTTGGATATACTATTTTAAAGGTGATTTATATGTTTTAAAGAATATCAATCAGTAGATAAAAGCACCTTAGCTTAATCCCTAGTACCCACGTGATAGAAGGAGAGAAATGACTTCCACAGACTCTTCTCTGACCTCCGAAACACTCCCTTGGCAAACTGCACGCACGCACGCACGCGCAGGTCAACAGAGCGTGCAACACTGCTCATAAAAATGTCCTCTTTCCAAAACCAGTAATCAGTACAGCCTCTCACAGGAGAATGAAGTTTTGGGTAGATGGTATATGGAAAACTTCATCACGAACGATTTAGCCATAACAGGAAATGAAAAGATTACAGAAGCAATGAGCAAAACAAAGGCTGAAGACAAAACGGACTTGTTTTTACAAGGCTGCCCTGGAAACAACATTGCTTCCATTGTCAGACAGATCTGGATTTACACTTTGTAATGGCACCTCTATCTTAGCCTCATGGCCTTGGGTAATACAACCAGTTCTCTGGGCCCATTTCCACTTCAAAATTGCGGTGCTAAAAAAATAGTGCATGATTTAGTCCTGAGGTGTCTCCTACAGAACCGTGTTTTTCACTCTTTGAAGATCGTACACATAAATTCTCCCATAGTTCCCTTTTTAAAAAGAGAAATGAGCAATGCAAAAACAATAAGAATCAACTAGGGTAAGACCCCGTGATACCGTTCACCTAGCCATTCATAACCCAGCGTAAAATGCAATTGAGAATCACGTCCTTGACTCCCGGAGCTCTGGCCAGCCCACCGCAGGATTTCAAAGCTGTAGTCCCATCCCCCTCACAGCAATTTGACCCTTAACTGTTTTACTGTTTTTCACTGGCCACTATATAAGGAGGCTCTCCTCTATAAAACAAATAACATACACTTTCTCCTCTGAATGAAAGAATTCTACACTTCTAATGAAAAATAAAATTATCTTTGATATACTTTGTTTTGCCAAAGTGGATGTAATTAAAATATATTTTAAAACTATAACATTTTGAGCCAGGCTTGTAAAGCCTTGTACCTGAGAGGTAGAGGCAGGAAGATTGGAAGTTCAAAGCCAGTCCCCAGAAGCATGATACCCTGTCTCAGAAACTTAGAAATCTGAAAGACATGTTGATGTGCCCCTTAGCAATCAGGAATCACAGTGAGTTCAAGGCCACACTGGTCTACATATAGCATTCCAGTCCTGCCATGAATACATAGTGAGACCCTGTCTATACATAAATGAGTAAAGATAACTCACTGACTGCTCCTCTAGAGAACCCATGTCCAATTTCCAGGATCCATATAGGCTGACACCCAATGGACACAACTCCAGGTTGAAAGGGCCTGCTGTATCTGACCTCTGCAGGCACTCTCATGCCTATGAACAGGCGGGCACACACGCATGCACACACAAATACATACATATATATAATTGAAATAAAGTGAATTGGTTTTTATTTTAAAAAATTTAAATTTTCAAATGGGCTTTTGAGGTAAAAATCTTTTTAGTGGCTATCTTGGAAATATCCAGAAAAATAGAATGTCCCATTTTAGCCAGGGGTTGTTGTGTTATTGTGTATGTAGGGAGTCTGGCTGGGAAACATACCTATGAGAGCACATGTGGATTGAACTTCATCTTAAGCCTTTTGACCTAGGAGTTTGGGCTCACTGACAAGCCACACTCCCATCTGTAATTTCACCCTAGTAGTCTTAGCCCATTGATGTATTAAATCATTCCTTTGATACTGATCTTTCATGGATATTTAGTTCTTTATATGAAGTTATTAAATTTTTTAAAAAAAAGGAACCAAAAATAAAATCAACTAAATGCAAAGCCTGTCCCCAACTTCAGCAGCTAACAACTTGCAGAAAGCTTTCTTTTCAAACCAAGGCCTTGAAGGAAACTGTGTAAACCTTCTGAGGTAGCCTTGAAATAAGCACAGATGTGGATAGCTTGCAAGGCCCGGTGAAGATGTTTACGCTGTTTCCCTCAAATTCTGCAAATCTGTGCCAGTGTCTATACTAATACGGAGACAGGAGCAAAGCAAGTTGCAGTGTTTATGAAACAATTCATAATGTGTGAGATAAAGCAGGTCAGGTCAAAAGACACTGTGCATGACCAGTGTCTACACTTGCATCTGGTTCAAGGTCAGGCAAGCATGAGCATTATGGCAAATTTATTATCACGTTCAGATCCTTGTTAACGTCTAAATCCATACCGTTGAACACCAATATATATGTAGTTAGGAATCATAAGGAAATGTTATATATGGGAATATTGAAGAGGGAAGTTTTTTAAAAGACACATTTGAAGATGCTGAATAAGTTACTGCATAATGAAAACAGTATGGTGGGGTTTAGTTTGGTATTGAGTTTGTTTTATTGTTTCTTTCTTTTGAGATACCATCTCATGTAGCTCAGGCTAGCTTCCACTGTCTACTCACAATGCCTCTGAAATCCTGACCCTCTTGCTTCTACCTCCCAAATCCTGAGATTACAGATGTAATCTGTAATCTGCATGCTGACATGCAGAGATTTTTGTTTTGTTTTATTTGGGTCATAGGGGGTGTCACTCTGTAACCCAGGCTAGTCAAGAACTCAGGTATCCTCCAAATTCAGCCTCCTCAGTGCTGTGATTAGAGGTTTGAGTTGCCATGCTAAACAAAAGAAACATAAATGTATTTCTATGGTGCTTTCTAGTTTCCAACACGGTTCATATGCACACGGGATCCTACGGTAGGTATTTATCAGCAAGAGAACATTACTATGTCATTCAGAAATGACATAGAAAGTTGATAAAATTATATGTCACCAAATCTACTCCTCCAAGTGAACAGCCAATCATATTTGGTTTGTAAACAAAATGGTGAGACAGCTTAGATGGTAAAGGTGCTTGCTGTGTAAGACTGGGTACATGAGTTCAATAACCCGGATCTGTGTAAAACGTGGAGTGGTTAGAATAAGAGTGTCCCGCCTCCACTTTTGAATTCATGGTACCCAGTTGGTGGAACTGTTTGGAAAGGGTTAAAAGCTGCACCCTTACTGGAGGTGTGTCATTTAAGGGCAGATTTGGGGGTTTCAAATGACTCATGCCATTCTTCCCCTCAGCTCCCTCTTTCTCTCTTTGCCTTGCACTTGTGGGTGGAGGTATGAACTGTCAGACATTGCTCCATACAGTGCCTGCCTTCCAGCTGTCCTGCTGTCAACCATGATGGCCATGGACACTAACACTCTGGAACCATGAACCTCAAATGAAATGCTTTTTTTTTTTTTTTTTTTTTTTTTTTTTGTAAGTTGTGTTGGTTCTGGTCCTGATGTTTAGTCACAACAACTAGAAAAGTCACTTAAGGGGCAGCTAACTGTCCTCTGACCTCCACATGTGAAATATTATATACACACCCTTATATGCACAATGCACACAACAAAATAACAAATAATGTGTAACAGGGAAGATGAGCAATATAATTCTAACCTTCTGAAACCTGTAAGCCCAGTTAGTTAAACACTTTCTTTTGTAAGTTGTCTTGATCGTGGTACCTTTCCCATAGCAATAGAAAGATTAAGACAGGGGGATGAAGAGATGGCTTAGTGGTTAAGAGCACTGACTGCTCTTCTAGAGGTCCTGAGTTCAAATCCCAGCAACCACATGGTGGCTCACAACCATCTGTAATGAGATCTGACGCCCTCCTCTGGTGTGTCTGAAGACAGCTACAGTGTACTTATATACATAAAATAAATAAATCTTAAAAAAAGAAAAGATCAAGATAGAAGTTGATATTGAGAATGGGGTAGTGTTATGACAGGCCTGACTATGCTGTTTGTAGGGAAAATGTGGAAGACATTAGAGTTTGGACTCAGAAAACAGTCGAACTCTTTAAGTGGGGCTAAATGGGCCATCCTAGTGGGATCTTGGAAGACAACAGGACAATGTGGACTGATATTTTGGGCTTCCATTTGCCCTTATTCTAAGAATCTACCAGAGGCTAAGTGGAAGAGTTCTGTAATAATTTTGTTAGCAGAGATTTCAAGACAGCCTAGTATTGACTGTGTCATGTGCTTATTATGTAGACCTACAGTGGAAAAGGTCAAGAAGAGCTAATATATAATATATATATATATACACATATTTTATATATATATATAATATACATGTATT
Source organism: Mastomys coucha (assembly GCF_008632895.1). NCBI lineage: Eukaryota > Metazoa > Chordata > Mammalia > Rodentia > Muridae > Mastomys > Mastomys coucha. Next base: position 15,465,384 of record NW_022196909.1, read on the forward strand.
ATATATATAAAGAGAGAGAAAGAGAGTATAGTTTGGGGATAAAAGGAGCACTGAGAAATGTTATGGAGAAGTTTAAAGAAAGGCTTGATGCTAATGGTAACTGAGGGAGTGGTGCCCTTGGGGCTGAGCCCCATACAGCTAATCAGCTAATCGTACAACTCCTGAAATTAAAAGGCCTAAGGAACCTAAGCAGCAATGAAGGAAATTCTATGCAAATGTAATTCAAGGGAAAGGGCCCAGGTTCCATCCCAAGCAAGCATAGAAGTTAGCAGCATCAGCCACATGATTCTGGATTTAGAGTCATGGAGAGTATAGGAGTGAAGGGGTTATGGAATTTTCCTCTATGGTTAAGGAAAGCTGATGAGGCCAGGCATGTGTCGGGGAGTCCCTGCAGAGAGGCCTAGAGAGACCAGTGAATGGAGCTATGAAAGTGAAGCATATATTGCCTTGGAGATTCCATGATGTTAAAGGTGCCAGAGCCCTGAGCTTCTACTGAGGAGAGCCACAAAGAGGGAGTGAGATCAATACAAGAGAGAGAAATGTATTGCAGTCAACAAAGCTGGAAGGAATGGATGATCTGAAGAGCCATATTAGCCCTTTGCACTGCGATGCAGAGCTGCAGGACTTTGAGTCTATCTAGACTTCAATCTTGCTTTGGTCCACTATTTCCTCACCATGCCCCCATTCCTCTTTGGAATGATAATGTATGTTCCATGCCAATATATCTCGGAAGTATGTAATTTGACTTTTGGTTTTACATTGTGTTACATTGTCATTGTAACACATTGCCTCAAGTTTCAGGAAAGACTTTGGACTTTTAAACAGTGTTGAGACTTTGAAAGACTAGGGGGACTTTTGAAGTTGGAGTAAATATATTTTGTATTATGATATAGCTACAAGCCTATGGAGACCAAGAAGTAGAATGTGATGGTTTGGATGGATATGTCCTCTGTAGGTTCACATATTTAAATATTTAATCCTTAGTTGGTAGAACTGGTTTTGGAAGGATTAGGAGGTGTGGCCTTGTTGAAGGAGGTGTGTCACTAAAGGTTTCAAAAGCCCACACCAGGCTCACTGCATCTAACGCACAGATAAGGTGTAAGTTCTCAGCTACTATTTCAGTGCTGTGCCTGCTTTCCTGATGCTGTGTTTTCTGCCGTGACTCAGAACTCGGCCTCTGAAAGCATAACCAAGCCTCCAATTAGACACTTTATTTTCTGAGTCGCCTTGGTCATGGTGTTTTTTCACAGCCATAGAATGGGATACTAGTATGAGACCTTCATTATTTTACATAAAGGCTTCTGCTAGTGGAGGAACAAAGGGCAACAAATGAAAGGATTTTATAACTATTGGTAGAAGTATTGCCCCCATTCCTACTGTACACAGTCTACCTCCTTCATTTGCCTGTATTCCAAAAGAAAAAAAATCACGGGCTCGCAAGATGGCTTGGTGAGTACTGGGGCTTGCCACAAAGTCTGATAGCCTTGGTTCAATCTCCAGGACTCTAGTGTGAAAGGAGTAAACTAACTCTTCAAGTTGGCCTTGGGCCTACACACGTGTATGACATCCTTACTCATACACGAATATGTAAGGAAACATATGTAACTTTAAAATGAAAACATTAAAATACACACACACACACAGGAGAACAGTAAATAATAAGGGAAAATGGATTCACTTACATACTTATATTTTGGGCAGGGCCAAGGAAAGAAAGGAACTCATTTCTTATCCCCATGCCATGGCAGCTTAACAGTTCTATAAAGAACAGTGAGGCAAGGCCAGATGATATGTACATTTAGTTGTGAAACAGATTAATCTTTTCTGGGAGAAAAACAACTTGATGTCTGGTTATGTACATTATCTCCACTTTCTGTTAGATTATTATTATTATCATTATTATTACTATTATTATTATTTAAATGTAAGCCTAAGTAAAACACCCCTTATTTTTGAGGCAGTGTCTCATGTTTCCCAGGCTAACCTCAAACTCATTACACGGTCAAGAATGTCTTGAACTGCAGATTCTGCCTCTGCCTGTTGAGTGCCAGCACTGCAAACACGTCCCACTATGCCTAGCTTATGGGGTGCTGCTGATCATACCCTGGGCCTTATCTGTGCTAGATAAGCCTTCTACCAATGGTGCAATATCTTTATTTCCCCCCCACCTCCACCCGACCGCCCCAAATCTCCCCACTTTGAAAGGGAAGAGAGTCTTAGGATTTTATGGAATGGAATGGAATACATAAGAGATCCATACGTGGAGAGATGGCTCAGTGATTAGGAGTTCTTACCGCTCCTGCAGAGGACCTGGGTTTGATTTCCAGTATCCACAAAGCAGCTTATAACTGTCTTTAACTCCAGTTTCAGCAGAGCTGATATCCTCTCTTAACTTCCACGAGCAAATATGTGGTACACATAAATACATGCAGTCAAACATGCACAAAATAAAAACCAAGTGTTTGACAAGAACCATGTCTGTTCCAAACCTGGCAACTGTCTTCGTCCCTCGGCCTACTTTTTTCTGTTTGTATTTTAGGAGAGTCTCACACTGTAGCTTAGACGATTTGTGACCTCACTGGACAGTCCAGGCTAGCCTTTAACTCAAAGCAACTCCCTGCTGGAGTTCAGGCACTGGGATTACAGGGCTACCACACCCAAGAGTTCCTTTGCTAGATATAGGGCCAAAGTGCTTTGTATATATTCTCTGGAGATCAGCTTTAAGCTCTAACTCCTGCATGCCTGTTCATAACAGTTAAAAGGGAAGATACAAATGTCTGTGGACTATCTCTTCTGTCTACCAGGGCTCCAGCAATTTCTCCTAGCACAGGATCACTGTGAGTTTCTGAATGTTTTCATGTGTGTGAGGGCTGGTTTTGTTATGCTAGCTCGAGGCAGTATTTCCCGTTTGTCTTTATTTGGAAGTTAAACATCATTAAAAGGTGTGTAAAGGATGCTAGCCTGACAGAAGGTTAGACGGAAATAATTAATAATAATAATAATAATAATAATAATAATAATAATAATAATAATAGTTTGTATTATATCAGTTTGCCTAAATAAGAGCTTCGGTTGTTGACCTCCCCCACTTCTGCGTCATTCAGAGCTAATGTGAGTCACAGAAATAGTTTTCAGAAGATTTAGAACGCAGAAAAGAAGGTGCAAACGTTCCTCAGGAAGTTGCTGCAGGAATGAGACCGCGCGGCCCCTCTAGCACACCACTGCCTGTCTGCTGACTCACATCGTCAGAGTCGGGTGGGGCCGCAGCTGGGGACCTCGGTGCTGCGAGTGGAGCTCATGATTCACTTTCTCTGACTTCTGGGCCAAGTGCGGTTTGGTTTTTTTTTCCTTACCTCCGAGACATACAGGACACTAGTTTCTCTTGCACAGCGTCCCCAGCCTAAGCGTTAAGAGGCCTAGAGGCAGACAGACAGGAGTTCTGATCCTTCATTGTGGTTTCCAGCCAAGCTTCAAAGACTCTTGTTTCTTCCTTGAACTTCCCACTTCACACCCACCCAGCCCTCCCGACTGCCTCCCAAGCAAACTCCAGACTCCAGCACCAGGCCGAAAATCCAGCTCCCGCTTCGTTGCTCCATTTGAGGGCTAGAGGGTGCTAGGAATGGAACCTAGGGCCTTGACCTTTTGGGCTGAGCGAGATTCCCAGCCCGTGGTTGATTTTGTTGTTTTGAAACACTATATATTCCAGGCTGATGTCAAATTTGCAACCTTCCTGACTCCACCTCCTGATTAGAGGTAAACTAGTCATTTTGTAAACTCCCCGCAATAAATGTTTCTTTTTGTATGTCTATATTTTCTACAAATTCTGTGACTCTCGTACTTTAAAATGAGGAAAGTTTGATTGCCAGCCATTCCGCTTTCCTAAAATACCTACAGAGAGCCCTTTTAAAGGCTTCGGCAGAGGTGGGCCAGGCTTCTTGGCTGGTTGGGTAGGGGCGTGTGGGGAAATGGAGGCCGGGGGAACAGGAGTTAGTTTAGGCCGGTCTAAACTAAACAATACCCTGTCACCAAAAGCGCTGGGGGTAGGCAGACACTGTGTAGCACGACTTTAATCCCAGCAAGCAGACCAGCGTCTGTGACTTAGAGGCCACCTTGTCCCACTTATCAAGTCCAAGGCCAGCCAGGGTTACATGGTGAGATCTGTTTCAAAAAAACAAAAACAAAAAGAAAGAAGGAAATCAGGGGCAAACAAGACAAGGTCCTGGCCTTCAAATATCTGACAAATTAATGAAAGACACACTGTTCTTAAGGATTCTTGATTTAAATTATATCATCCTGCCAACTGTCAATGTTTTCTTGTTTGAATGCACAGCTCTTAGCTGAAGAAGTGTTTGGACAGAAGGTAATCCCCGCCCCATATCCCTCCTCCCACCCCCCTCCCCACACACACACACACACACACACACACACACACATACACATACACATACCCTTATACCCAGCCCAGAACCTAGCATGTGTCTTAAAACCTTTTAAAATATAATCACCACCTGGGGTTAACTTGTCATTTTATGTTTTGATCTTTAAAGATGAAGTTCACAAAAACAACATCAACTCATTTTAGGAAATGAGTCATTAGATTTCCAAGAACTGACAGGTACCATATACCTCTGAGCCTGTTTCAGAAAGGGAGAACTTGAGAGTCGTCAACCATTTGGCGGAAAATTCAACTTTAAGCTAAGTTCGGACAAGACAGCTGGCTGGGTGTGATCAGGACAATGGTTCCACAGCACGCAATGTGCTTCCCCAGTGAAAACAGATCCCAGCATCTGGAGTGTCGACAGAGATTGCCATATGTGTTTGGGCAACACTCACCAGACACGCATGCCACAGAGGTTATATCACACCCCCAAACCTACATCAATGTCCATCTGTCTCATATGATAGTTTTGCACCCTGTCTGGATAATTGTCATTTTTAACACCTACAAGAAAAATCCCAGGCCTTCTCTGTACAGTTCATATATACCTGCCTAACTTGAAGTTAATTAACATTTGGAATTTATCCACTTCAATACGGTTTTGATCTTTGCCAGCAAATTAAGGCTGATCAACATACCTATTCAAAATTTCCACCCAGAAAGGGGAAAAAGTTTACAGGCTACAGATTATTAGGAATGACTATAAAAGTGAAAAGCATCATACCTTTTTGTTCTTCAGTAGAGAAACAAAAATCAATATTTACCCCCTACATTTTTATTTTTCTTCTCTTCAAGAGCAACATGTCCCTTTCAGGAAGTTGTGTATTTTTATTTCTGGTTATAACCTTCAGTTCTCTCTGCAAGGTATCTGTGAATATTGTTTCTACATGTGCTCAATCAACAGTCAAGAACACTGATGCCTCTGCTGATTTCTTCCAATGGATTCTATATACCAAGACTCCGGCATGTCTAGCAACTGATAGGGACCCGTGACCTACACATGATTTTGGGGTGTATCAGGCAAGCTAGCATACAAATAGAGGAGGAGCTGCAGGAGTGGGGAGAAAGAGGAGAAAGCGTCCCGAGTCACATTGTGACTTAGGTCCAGGAAAGAGAAGGCAAAGTATTAAGTCTTCTAATTACTCAAAGGCTCTAGACTGACTTTTTCTGCATTGTGGATTTCAGTATAGATTGCAGACAGTAATATCTACGTATCTAAACCTTTTGTCTCTTTTTGGAAACTTAAAAAATTTCTTGTAAGTTTCAGGGAATTGACTTGAATCCACTTCTCACAGGACAAAAAAAAGGACTCCAGATAAGTACTGTCAATCAACAACCTTTTCCCCATGTACCAATTCCTCCTACTCCTATTCCTGTTCCGGAGGGTGGGATCTCTCTCACTCTCCTCTGCTCTTTGCGCTCGCCTAATTGTCAGGCCTTTGGGCCCAAAAGTTTCAAATGAACACTCAAGATAAAAAATTCTCTCCTAAACTGCTTAACTTCACCTTCTCTCCCCAGTCTGTGGGGCCCAGAAGATACCAAACAAACTCCAGAATACTCCCGCAATTTGCCAGCTCCAGATGTTCCCTCAAATTCTGCATCCTGAATAACTTCAAAGCGTTCTGCACTTCTCTAGCCCCAGCCTCACAGACTGCTCCAACTGCAACGTTTAGGCCCCTAGACCCAGAGGGTCCTGCAGAGCCAGGTCTGTGAGTGAACAGCCTGTTTTTCTAAGCCTTGGCCAGCATTCCAAAACCCCAATAAAGATACTCCAAAGTCAACAGGAAGTACTCACAGAGAATATTGCATCGCCCTCCCCCCCCCCCAAATCCAAATTACTTATTATCCATAAAAAGGCTGGGATGTTAGGCCCCAAACCTATAACAAATGGTGAGGTGCCTATTTAACATCTCAAAGTGGCCACTGGCCACCAGGATCTCCCTGCATCCCTCAGTCCCTACCTGTTAGAGCACCCTCCTGGCTAGCATATCCCACCCCCTAACCTGAATTCTCCAGTTGCTCTTTCCTATATAATCCAACCATTTTGGTTACAGCCTATTTGTGCCTTTGGGTTTTCTGGCTGCTGCACCTGATCCTTCTCTTCCCCCCCCGCCCCCATCCCATCCTTTCTCCTTCTCCTCTTCCCTTCCTCACTCATGTCCACTCTGGACTCTCCCAGATGCCCCTGCCTCTGGCTAAACTCCACCAAACCTAAGAGCAATCATGTTTCTTTCCTTTTTTTTTTTTTTTTCATTCAGAGATAATGTGAATTACATGCACTTAAAGGGAGACCAAGTTGAAATAGTCTATGCTGATTTCGTCGGTACTCCTTACAGGGACAAAATACACAATGGAAATGACATCAAGATTTCAAAGAAGACAGCTGGACAGTTCAAGTCCACAATGAGCAGAGTTTGTGGCTGCTGCCCTCACACCTTGGTGGATCACGAGGCATAGTGCCTGAGCGCAGGAACAGATGTCGCCTTCCCCATGGATCCCAGAGAACTACGTCTACCTACCAGGCCAAGCTTCCACCGTCTCTCAAAACAACACAAGTCGGGGACCAAGTGTTTAAACCCTGTCCAATTTATATACAACCAATCTTCTGGATAGGGAAAAGATTATTCATGCTTTTAGCTCCAAATCATTTCGGGGTCCCCAAGCTTTTATTATGACTCCAACGCCTGAGTCTTCTGCTCTTTCTACAATGTGGATTTCAGTCCAGATTGCAAACAGTGGGAATGCTAACATGCCGAAACCTTTTATCTCCTTTTTTTTTTTTTTTTTTTTTTTTTTGTAATCTTCAGGGAATCAACTTGAATTTATTTCTCACAGGTCAAAGGGACACCAGGTGAGTACTGTCAATCAACAACCCGTTCCCCACTTTCTGGTTTCTTGTATTCCTAAACCCATGAGCCGGCCAAGGGATAATTCTATCCAGACTCTAAAAGAGTTGTGCTCACATGAATCATTTGATTCAGTTGTATCTTGCTTTATTCTTCTATAAAACACAAGTAATACTTAAAGCGCTCCTGAGATGAGAAGATTAGCTCAGTGGCAGTAATAAGCGAGTTGATAGACACGCAATGAGCGGTTAATAGAGGCAAGGATTACAGGGCAAGGCTCGTGTGCATCATATCCTGCCCCTGAGAATGCTGTCACTTGTGTTTCAGCGAAAGGCAGTTATTCAAACGCGATCAGAGCAGTGACTTGCAGAACTGGCAGCAGGTTGGAATAAGTCAGCATTTTTCCTGAAAACTAGGTCACATGTTCCGGAACACTTTTACTGTGCTCGGGAACCCCATAGTGGGGTCTGCCCCTACCTGCCTGGTTCTAGAAAGTTTTGTCCTGATGACAAGGTAATTATCTCTGCTTTTTTTTTTTTATTGTTTCCTCAGCTGATCTTAGCAGAGGAGCAAAGTATCTACTGTTACCTCCCTTCCCATAGAAGCTGTGGGTCGCCATTATAAAATACATCATTTCAACAGTACCAGAATCCCTGAATCTCCTGGACTAAAAGGGTTAGATGGGGAACTTTCAGTTTAAATTTGTAATTTAGGGTTCAAGTATTGATTATAAAACTCAAGCCACAGCTGAAAGAAACTACCCAGGATCTATGGAACACAGGTCTGTCTGACATGAACAAAGGTTCATCTCTTATGGAACACAGATCCTTGCCTTATTATTCTTTCCCCCACAAGGGAAAAGCACTTTAAGTCTACCCCCTTTCTTTCCTTTACTCTCAGACCTGTAAAATCCACAGTCTGCCTGGCCTCCCGACCATAATTGTCAAAGCAGCTGGGAGATACATATTCAACTTTCTGAAGTTGAAAATTTCTTCAGAAAACAACTGAGTGAATTTCTGTCTTTCCTCTTCTTTTCTTTTTGTAAAAATTTTGCTTCTGCATACCACAACATTAAATTGTGAACCCACATTGCACCTTTAAAGAGTTTATGTTATAGCTGCACATAGTGGCGCATGCCTCTAATCCCAGTACATGGAAGGCAGAAGCAGGAGTTTGCCATCTAATCAAGGATCCATAGGAAGACCGTCTCGTACAAACAAAAGAAAAAGAAGGTGTGTCTGTTTTTAAAATCTATCCAGGGTTCTTTTTACCCATCCCCAGGGGTCTAAGGTAGTAAAATCATTCTTCATAGAACAATCCACTCGCAGGTTTTATTCTTCACTGCCACTAATCTGCTGAGCTGGCTTGTAAGCCCTGCAATAGACTCTTGTATTCTAAGAGTTTCTATCATCAGACCTTGGCCCATGCTGTTAGGACATTCACCCACAAAGGCATTGTGAAAGAACAGCTATCCTGGAACAAGTTACTCTGTGTGTTCATTGTGTTCTGAACAATGAGACACACTCTTGGGATGTTCATACTATCTTTGGAAAAGATAAGACCTTATATTCTGTAACCTGTGTTTATCTTCAACGTTGCTTTATGGAATACTCAGAGTAAATGTGTCTAGAGCTCAGTCTCCATCTCCTCTCTCTCTGTCTCTGTCTCTCTGTCTCTGTGTGTGTGTGTTTCTCTCTGTCTCTCTGTCTCTCTCTCTCTAATTGTCTTACATGGGAACATCATAAATATTTCTGGAAAGCTGTACTGGGTGTAGCGGGAACCTGGCATCTACTCAGGTTTTTACAAAAACACACGAATTACCTTGATGATCCGATGGATCAAGAAAACCCTGTTTGTTGGGTATTTCAAACAAGGGCTTTAACGAAATGAGTTCGGTTGCTGCCGCTGCTCTCTGACAACAGCCTGTGAATCACTGATAGAAAAGCATGAGAACCCAGTCAGCAAACTTAATTATATATCATTACCCAGGATAATGGCAACATTTTAGGTATGAATTAAATCTTTCGTGGTGGTGGCGTCTTGCATCATTCCATGATGTCCATTCAGTCAGTGATTCTAAAAAATCTATAGACAAAGCACTAGAGGTTTATTGTCCATGTAAGAGTGGCTGCAACCTTTCTTTGTATTCCTTTCTCAAGTCAACCAGAGGAAGAAAGGACTTCTTTCTGTCCTAGAGGCAGAACAGCCCTGATGACAGGTAGGAGGTAACAGTCACATGAGAAAGAGTGGAACACACCGCAAGGAATGGAGCAGAACACTGGGGTTAAAGCCTGTCGTCAGACCTGGGAAACCATTCGCTCTGACCTCCTGGCCTGACCATAGGCAGAACTTTAGCTGGGTTGTTTTCTAAGCTAAGACCACATTACTCCCTGCAGGGCAGACCCCAGTTGCTCACTGCCCACAAAGGATTTCTCTTCTGAAGTTGTGAGGAGGGAAACATCTCATCCCCACAGGTACTAAGCTCGCTTCCCTTACTTCACCAGCAAAGTTCAATGTGCGATGAAAAAAAAAAAAAAAAACTTGTAAAGACTAGGGTTAGGGACAACTACAGGAGAGTCATATAGGTAGACAGCTATCGGGCGGCAAGGTCTTGAATGCTCTAATCAAAGGAAGATCCATCTAAACTACAAAGGAGTGCCTTCCCTAACCAGACTCAGTCCCAACTCACATTTATTAGTCTGACCCATATCGTTTCTTTATTTAAAGTGTGCTTTAAAAGTCAAATTTCAAGCAAAGAGCATGGCTTCCAGATTTCTGGCTTCAACTTTCAGGTGTCAGATAGCCCTCTACGGGGGCATTCCTTGAGCACACCAACCCCAGGTATTGAATAAAGCCCAGCCTTCCCTGGAAGCGGTGGCAGGAGCACCAGCCCATGTCTTACAAAAGCCAGATCTGCTCGGAGAGTTTGTGTTGCTCAGCAAGAAGCCCCACATATCTGTAAAGGCTTAAAGATGAAAGAAGGCATAAGCCATTTTGAGTGGACTTTTCTGTGACTTCACTTCATGGGGCTTCTTGGGAAATAGGTTTGCGGTGCATCCTATAAGCCCATTTCTGTTTTCTCACAGTGATTAGAAATAGAGAATTCTCACCGGAGGTTAACACCTTCTTCGTGTGTGGAAAAGAACCACATACTATTACAGTTTGTTTTGCCATGTGTGTTTGGTGATTTTCTTCTTGTTTGGGGCATTTGTTTTGTTTTTTTAATGTGTGTTTGGGCCTTTGGGTTTGGTGGGTGTGTGGGTGTGTGGGTGTGGGTGTGGGTGTGTGTGGGTGTGGGTGTGTGTGGGTGTGGGGGTGTGTGTGTAGCCCGAAGCCCAAAGTTGCTTGGAACTCTCTGTATAAATGAAACTGCCCTTGAATTCACAGAGATTTGCCTGCTTCTGTCTCTCAAGTGCTATAAATTCTCTCTCTCTCTCTTTCTCTCTCTTTCTCTCTCTTTCTCTCTCTCTCTCTCTCTCTCTCTCTCTGTCTTTGGTTTTTCGAGACGGGGTTTCTCTGTGTAGCCCTGGCTGTCTGTAGACCAGGCTGGCCTCGAACTCAGAAATCCACCTGCCTCTACCTCCCAAGTGCTGGGATTAAAGGCATGTGCCACCACCACCCAGCAAGACAAAGCCTTAACAGGAAGTTCAGGCTGGTTGTTTCATATAGATTTTTCTTTGATCTTAAGTGTATGTGTGTGTTTGTGTGAATATATACCACATGTTTGGATACCTGAGGAAGCTAGAAGAAGGCATCAGATGACCTGAAGCTGGATTTACAGTCAGTTGACAAACAGCTGACATGGGTGCTGGGAACTGAACTTGTGTCCTCTAGAAGAGCAGCCAGCACTCTTAACTACTGACCTGTCTCTCTCGTTTTTAGGGCTGACTTTTAACCTCTGTCTCTTCAGCACAGAGCCCATGTCACCATGCCTAGCATACATGTCTCTGGTTGTTGTTATTGTTAACTAATTTGTGCTAACTTCTATTGTGTGGATGTTAAATAAAGACCTTCCTCTCTTTAGAGACCTCCTTTGCTCCCCAGAACTACCCAGGTAATCCCATTGCAGTTGAAGAAAGGGCTCTAACAAGAAATACAAAGTATTAAGATGGTCCCCATACTCTACCAGTCACCCTTGGCAGGGCCACACTCATTATCCTCCCTCTGGGTCAGGAATAAACAGATCATTATGGAACTAGAAGTTCCTACACTCTCAGAAGAGGAAAATCTCACATTAACCCAAAGATGGAACTGTCCTCCACCTTCAGGCTGGAACTGTCCTCCACCTTCAGGCTGGAACTGTCCTCCACCTTCAGGCTAGAACTGTCCTCCACTTCCAGTCCTACATTTATGTCATGAAGGAAGATGTGGATTTGGGAATCTTTTTTGTTTACATGGGCTGTTTCTGTTTCTGGACTTGATAGAGAATCATCAGTTCATGGACCTTGTTTTCGCTGTCGTATTGTGATTGGCAGGAGGAGAAAGTGGAACAGGTCCTCTGGTCTCCTCAGCTGTGGAGACAAAGTGCCGCTTTCTCTCTTCCAGCTGAACTGCCATTGTTATTTTAGCCTTTTCTCCCAGGACAATTTCCCAACTGTAATTATCCTTATTGTGCTTCTCTGGGTCCCTCCCAACCCTTCCTCTTGGAACAGTGGTTCTCATGGCTCGCATAGGCTCCTGCGTCTGCCTCTGCTCTGCAGGTTTCTCACACTGAGGAAAACCAACCCTTTCTTTTTAACAATTAGTATATACCTTCTTATGTAGCTTAACTGGAGACATTCATCTTATGAGCCATTCCTGCAGAGTAAGTAATGGCCACATCTGTAAGTATTCCTGGACAAATAAACTTTCTCGGTGTTTAAACTGCCTCTCATTCAACTTTTCTAAGTGTCACTTATCAGGCCCCAAGGTGGACAAAGCTCTATAGATTTAACAAAAGCAGTAAGCACACTGAATAGTGGGAAGGGTTTACAGCTGGGAAGGTCCCTCTTGTGTTCTAATTGCTCTACTTACCTTTGTGCACTTAAATTGTGATTTTATTGTCATAGTACTACACTGCTAGCTCATGTGTAGTTAGTCACACATAGAGATTTTGAGTTTTCAATATACTGTTTTTGTTTCGTAACCTTGAAATATCATATTGATTATTATGTCTTAACTTAGTGTGCCTGCAAATTTATGTTCACCTCAGTTCTCTCTCTCTCTCTCTCTCTCTCTTTCTCTCTCCTGCTCTCTCTCTCTCTCTCTCTCTCTCTCTTTCTCTCTCTCTCTCTCTCTTTCTCTGTGTGTGTGTGTGTGTGTGTGTGTGTGTGTTTGGGAAGGGATTGTGGGTGGGTAAGGGTTATTAACCTATTTGGTTTTCACAAAGTTTTGCTTGTTCTATAGCCCAGGCTGGCCTCAACTTGTGATTTTGCCTGCTTTTCTTGAGTCCTGGCATTACGGGCTTTGCCACCACACCCAACTCTCTGTCTTTAACTTGCATGTTACATCTGTTATTCTAATCCATTCATCCTTGAAAATTGTTTCCACCTACAAGCTGTACTTACTTATCTATGAGAAAGGGAACTGAGAAGAAATAGGAGCAATAAGAAAAGAAGGAAACTGCTGGGAAAGGGAAGTTTAGAATCCAGCCAATGATGGAAAGTGTTTAATGAGATGCTATAAACGTAGTGTGTGTTTATAATTTTATATGTTTCAAAGGCTATGAAAACACAAATAGTAATAGACCAAAGTCATCCTGAGCCAGTGATGTGTTTATAACACTTTAAATAGTACTGTGACTTTTCAAACTGTTGATACCTGTGCCTTCAAAAAGTCAAGCATAGACACAGTGGCCCACATCTCCAATCCCAGCACTCTGGAGCTTTATACGGGAGGCAGAATAATTGTGGACCGTTCAAGGCTAGCTTAGACAGCAGAGTGAGACACTGCCTCAGAAAAAGAGATAGACAGGCAGGCAGGCAGACAGACAGACATACAGACAGACAGACACACAGAGACACAGAGACACAGAGACACACACAGAGATTAATGCATTGTTGTTAGTTGTGTTGGCTTACACATCCTCACTTTGGAGTCTGAAGTTGGAGAATCCACAAGTTCAAAGACAGCTTGAGTCACTTAGTAAGAACCTGCCTAAAAGGAAAAATGCAAATTCTTACCAAAATATTTTTTTTCCTATTTATTCATCCAGTTTCAGTCATCCAGGAAAAATTTGTCCTACTAAGTGATCTTATTAAAAGCCCTTGACATTCACTGTTTATTGTTTTGCCTTAAATGATTGAAGTTAATAAAATTTCATTATAAATATGAATCCCACTTTACTTAAATACTCTGACAAAGCAGTTATCTCAGTTCAATCTATGAACAATTGCCCACATTACTTCCTTGAAATACCACCTTTTTGAAAATGTTGAAATTGTAATTTCCTTTATGAGATGGAGATGTAGCAAATAGTATATTCAATGTCCTCAACACCTGTATAGTGTCTATGTGGCCATACTACTCTGCTCAAAAATATATGTGTGTGTTTGTGTGTGTGTGTATTTATGTATGTGTGTGTATAGAGAAGCTGACATTTCTGTCTAGTTTAGTACAAATTAAAGGGCTTCCTGCATTCAAGTAAATTCTAAAGAAAGACTGTTTTTCAGTACATGGCAAGCTCACAGGGAGAACGCAAGCCTGACTTTAGAACTCTGTCTCAGCTGCTACCATTCCTATAAATGGAATGTCTTCTTTTCTAGATTGGGGCTTGGAAGCAATCGTAAGCTACTCGTTTTAAAAGACATTTGGTCAGGCGGCAATGAGTTAAATATAATTCATGTTAAAGCACACATCCAGACCACAGAAGTTGTCTGTTCATGAAACCATTCCTGGGCTGGTGTTATAATTCAGTGGTAGAATACTCCTTTAATATGAGCAAGATGCTGGGTTTGATCCCTAGTAAATGAAAGTTCTCCTGTAACCAGTAACATTAATCAGTTTTGGAACAACTCAGTGTGAAGTGATGTCTCATTTGTGTTGAAGCCAGATTTATGTAGTAACTGTTAGATTACAATGGCCTAAGAGCTAACAATAAAATAATATTTGAACAAAGAACTAATTTTTAGTACACTCGGCACTTCATTACACCTTCCCAAATATACCTTCATGAAATATCCCATTCATAAGCATCTCAATGTTAGCCATGACCCGTTTAAGATGACACAAATTTTAGGTAGGAGAGAACGGACTTGCCAAAGACAAGGTTCTGCTCCATGGCAGATGAGGTTTAAGAAGCATTTGCCAAGATAAGATAAAGGTGAATATTCTCTAGGGACAACAAGATACATTTGGTTCCTTTAAAACATAAATTAAGATGTAGTAATAGTTCGTGGCTCAACATTTGCCTCTCATCTAAATCCAGTGGACGTGAACAATAAAGAAAGAAAAAAAAAACCATTAAATCTTCTCAGAATGGACACCTTTTAGGTGTCCTACAGAAACTTCTTTAAGGCCTTTGTTCATTACGAACCCTGCTTCATGAAATATTCCCTCCTATCTGCCAAACCTTAGAAAAGCCCTTGTAAAAATATGGTGTAGATAAACAGTGGCGGTCTTACATAATGAGATGTTCTGGCCAAATGGGAGTGAAAAGAAGACAAGACGCCTGCCTCCCACTGAGCAACATGTTCCAGGCCTAGCAAAGCCTGAAACTCCATCATTCATGACATAGTCTGGCTTCCAACAGAAGCTCAGCATCATGCTGGACTATTGGAGACGGGCTGGTGAGATGGCTCAGCAGGTAAGAGCACTGACTGTTCTTCTGAAGGTCCTGAGTTCAAATCCCAGCAACCACATGGTGGCTCACAACTACCCGTAATGAGATCTGACCACCTCTTCTGGTGCTATCTGAAGACAAGACAGCTACAGTGTACTTATTTATAATAATAAATAAATCTTTGGGCTGGAGCAAGCAGAGGTCCTAAATTCAATTCCCAGCAACCACACCAGCTCAGCTGGAAAAAAACGTTTGCCTAGCATGCAAAAAGCCTTGGGCTCCATCCCTAATACAGCATAAGATCGGGTGTGGTGGTACAGGCCTATAATCCTAGCACTTGAGAGGTAGAAACAGGCAAATCAGGGAGAGCAAGTTACCCTTAGTTACTTGGCAAGTTCAAGGCCAGGCTGGGATAGGTGAGAACCTGTCTCAATGGGGGAGGAGAGACAGAATTCAGTTTCTACTAATATTCAGCTTTTGTCCCAACAGCATGGCCCTTTGTCCTTTGTGGACTGCATATCACTGAGTGAAATGGACAGTTCCTGGGGGAAAGTGAGAACTTTGGTTTTCACCACCAGTTCTGTGCATGGAGCAAGCAACCCCGAGCACACCTATCGGGAGATGGGAAAGCCACTCAATCCATCTGGTGTCTCTCAAACCCTAGGAGACATGACACCACACTATGTATGCTGATGTGGCAGTCTTGGCTGCTGTTACCATCACACTCGAACAGCAGGAGAATAGCCGATGCCTCTGCGCTATGAAAGGCTCTGCCTTACTCCTTAGAATTAAGATGTATTTATTTATTTTATGTATATGAGTACACACTGTAGCTGTACAGAGGATTGTAATAATCGCAATGACCAGAGACAGTCAGGCTGACCAACCTAGTAATCGCAGTGCTCAAAGCAGATATTTCCCTGGACATAGATCCTATGACAGCTAGTGACCGCTCTGTTTTTAGCAGGATTCTTTACTACATGTGAAATCCTTCACAGGCTTGGTAATTGCTATGCCTCAGCTTCTCCTCAAGTTGAGAACACAGTACTACCCACTTTGCACTGTTGCCTTAGGCACTGAATGAACTAAGTTGATAGAGTTCTAATCGTGGTTAGAGAACCGCCCGCTTTGCACTGTTGCCTTGGGTATTGAACAAGTTAATTTAATACAGTTCTGAGAACAGTGTCTGGCACTCTTGATGAAGGACCTGTAACCCCTTCGCTAGTAACTAAAGCAAGCCCAGACTCTAGATACAAAGCGACATCATACTATACCAGGAAAGGCTGGACACCACAGAAGCAAATGACAACCAGACCGATCTTTATGAGTACTTTTTCTTTTAAAAAAAAATTAAGCAATTGCTAAGCACACATCTTTAATCCACCCAGAAGGCAGAGGTAGGTGAGTTCTAGGCCAGTATGGTCTATGTAGTAAATTCTAGGGCAGCCAAGGCTATATAGTAGGACTCTGTTTTGAAAATAAAAACAAACAAAAAAAAGCTATTTTGCATTTGTAATAAAAATATTGAATTTCTCTTTCACCAGTCATGGTCACTATGATCCATTATATATAATATTAGCCTGTACCCCTATCTCTGCCTCTTTTTTTTCTCCTTAGCTTTTGACACAGAATCTCACGTGTTCCAGACTGGCTTCCAGTGTTGCTAAGGATGACCTTGAACTCCTGTATCTCTCCACTAGATCACAGGAACTATGATCATGCTTTACCATGCCCAACTTCAGAATCTCTTTCTATCTGTTCCAAAAGTATACATTTTTTTGTTTGTTTGTTTTTGCTTTGCAAGACAGGGTTTCTCTGTGTAGCCCTGGCTGTCCTGGAGCACGCTCTGTAGACCAGGCTGGCCTCTAACTCAGAAATCCGCCTGCCTCTGCCTTCCAAGTGCTGGGATTAAAGGCATACACCACCATTGCCCAGCAAATATAAACTTTTAATGGAACCAAAACAAGTTTGTTTGTTTTTTTTAGACAAAAATTTAAAATTCAAGGAATGAATGTAGAAGAACAGCAGCCATTTCTTTTGGTCGTCTTTTCTCCTGCTGAACTTGGTGTTACTGTGTAGGGAACTTATGACTCCTGGATATGAAAGGCAGTTGTGGTCCACAGCTTCTCTGAAGAGTCTGAAGGAACCAGAACCTTTTTATATTACTATTTCACACAGAAAACATCAATCACCTGAGATATTACTCAGAAGCATAACTGCTATTTACTGGTTTGTATACTACGGGACAAAAACAATCTAAAGGCATTTTAATAAATGCCAACTCTAAGGCTTTGTACATATCATTGAAAAAGGATTCCAGAACCTCCCTTCTAATGTCTATCTCACTCTCCGTCATTAATCATCTTTAAGACACTTTTAACACCTTCTCTGTTTTAATTTTATAGCTCAATAGGAAAGGAATACATCTCTTTTTAAAATTATGCCCATCTTTTTGTTTTGTTTTGTTTTTTTTGAGACAGGGTTTCTCTGTGTAGCCCTGGCTGTCCTGGAACTAACTCTGTAGACCAGGCTGGCCTCAAACTCAGAAATCCACCTGCCTCTGCCTCCCAAGTGCTGGGATTAAAGGCATGCGCCACCACCGCCCAGTAATTATGCACATTTTGCTAGCTTTTTTATTACCTGAAGGTGTTATGAAAATTGCAATGGGAGTAAGTCATCATCTGTCTTACCAACCTGTGAACATTGTAACCTTCAGAAACAAGTACCCTAACAAGTAACACCACTGGTGCCATAGTGGCATAGATGTTTTGAGGGTAACCAAGCATCTTTTTAATCAATTTATTGCTTATTTCACAGAAGGCAATTCATTCCTGGTGCTGTAGATATGGCCCAGGAGCCATGACTCATAAGGTCTATGGGATAATACTATTGCTGGACCCAATGGACATAGTACCAAATTATCATCAAATACTTGTCTTTATACTCAGATTTGTGTAGTTCTCGGTCCTCATCAGAGAAGCTTTTTTTGTACAGAGACTCACAACTAGTCAGAGTGCAGAGGATGAGTCTGTGGAGTGATCAGCCATTAATAGGATAACTATATCACACCTTCTCCTCACAAAGCTCAAGCAACTTCACAAAGAAGGAAGTGGAAAGATTGTAAGAGTCAGAGTTCAGGGAGAACTGTAACGAAGCTGTGTCTTCTAGACACAGAGACCCGTGACATTCATGAACTCACAGCAGCTGGGGTTGCCTATACAAGATGTGCAGAAGATCAAGTCAGTCAGCATTCCAACCTGGATAAATGAGGGGCTTTCAAGGCTCTACCCCTACTGGATGGAAGAGACTCAGTTTTCCTCGGAGTGTGCATCCTCTGATGATAGGTGGACTATGCCTGAATGCACTTACAGTCAGTGAGTGCAAGGTCTCACGAACCTATGCACTTATGGGCAGCACAAATTAGATGAAACAGAAGGAGGAGGAGGAAGAAGAAACGAAGGGGGAGGGGAAGTGGGCAGATGAGTCTAGGAAGAGCTGGAGAACTGAAGAGGAAAGAAAGAATATATGCAGTCAACATATGTATAAAAAACATATGAAATTCTCAAACAGTAAATATTTTATTAAAAAGTCAACACTTATCACATATGAAAATTACAAGCATATACTAAGACAAGATCATCACAATGACGAATTGGTTAAAAATACTACCTGAACTCAAAGGATTAACACTGAAAGTGTTTTAGTTAGTTTTAGACACTATCAAGTTTAGGGGAAGAAATTCAACATTTAAAGTAAATTTCACAGAAAAGAAGGCTGGAAAGTCATCTGCTCTCTAAAAATTTAAAGTCAGATGACGGAAACTAGCATTGAAACATCTCACTGTGAGCATTTTGCAAATGCTGTGACACTTAGCAAGGAAGCATACAGAAAGAGACATCCCTGAGTCTGGTCAGCAAATAGGAATGAAATCAATTACATTGCTTCAATATGCTTGTGTTGAACATGACTTGAAAAGTATGCGTTCATTGGTGACATGAAGCCCAGGCTGGCCCTGAACTTACTATGTAGGTGAGAATGACTTTGAACTCTGATCCTCTGGGTTCTACTACTCAAGTGCTGTGACACTGCCACTCCTGGTTTTTATATGATTATTCACATAGAAAGTGCCATTTTAAATGTGTTTTTCTTCCTTGTTTGTTCTAGTTGACTTTGAGACAGTGTCCCACTTAAGCAACCAGAGGTGGGGTGAAGGGTGTCTTGAACTTGAGAAGCTTTTGGATCAGCCTCCCCAATGCTGAGCTTACAAGGCATGTACAACTATACCCAACTAAAAACTTGGTTTTCGAGCAAATCAGGACATTCTACCTCTTATACGTGGCCTCGACCCTTTGGTGGATCTGAAAGACCCTTTCACAGGGCTCTCCTAAGACCATCAAAAACACAGATATTTACATCACTGTGCATAACTGTAGCAGGATTACAGTCATGAAGTAACAACAAAATAATTTTATGGTTGGAGATTGGCCACACCATTAGGAACTGTAAGCGTTAGGGACTGCATTAAAGGGATCACAGTATCAGGAAAGTTGAGAACTACTGGGTTAAAGGCAATTTGAGAAGGAAACCTGTCACATTCTCTCAAGGTAGATATTAGATCTTCCATATTGATTTCTGTTTGCTTACTTCCATTTCCATTTTAGTGATTCTGACAATGGACCCCAAGGCCTTAGCTATGTTAGGCAAGCACTTTATAACTGATCAGCACCCCTGTGTTGGTCATCTTGACAGGAATATCCGTTGAAATATTTTTCATAAGCCTTATTTGTAGATCAGAAAATGAACATTAGCAGATTACCCTTGATCATTCTCTGTCCGATTTTTGGAGATAGGTTCTTTCTGTGAGCCCAGAACTCCCGGATTCAGCTGGATTACCTGAATAGAAAACTCCAGGGAACCTCCTGTCTTATCATCTCTGAAATGTGATTAAGGGCTCAAACAGGAGCCTGGCTTTAGAGGCTGGGTCTTGAACTCACCCCTCCCCCCGGCCCCCAGGCTTTTCGAGCAAGCTCTTTACCAATTAAGTCAATTCTTCTGCTCTGCTCTCCATGTTATCACACGTTTGCAATTCATCAACAAGTAGGACCTAAGGAATGATCTCATAGACAACCCATGAGAGGAGCAGAGGCTCCGGGAGCGCGCCTTCCTTATAGTCTCTGGGAGGGAGGTTACTGGTTTGTGCACAACCTCTGCAAAGTAGTCTATCCAAGAAGACTTTATTCCAGGTGAGACCCAGTTCAGCTTCCAGTCAGCTTGTCTAAAGAGAAAAGATAAGGACGCGAACCTCTCACAAGGACAGCATGGCAACTCTTAACAAGCAGGACAAGCAGGACTATTTCTCGGCTGCCTCTCTGTCATCCCACTTGGAGGAGGCAGCCTCACTCCGGGTGTGAACATGGGTGGGGAGGCCGTGAGGTGACTTATCTAGTCCCCTTGTTTCATAAGCTGGCACCACACCGGTTTAGACATGCTGGCTTCTGAGAGCCTCCGGTTAACTTTACAAAGTACCACAGCGGAACGAACGCCTCTTGTCTTCCACAGTAACCCCAGACGTCTTTCCTCTGCTTAAAGAAAAAAAAAAATGTTAGACAGGAAATAGTAATATCTATGGATTCCCTAATAGATATTATTCTCAACAGTCAAGGTAATGGATATTTATGTGAGATATGTTCTGCATTGCTTTGAAAATGCCTTATCTAGTAGTTTATTTCACTTCTGTTAATGTATGGATCAAGAGGCTGCAGAAGATGTGAAGCTAAAGCGTTGGAATGTAACCAAACTTGTGGGCCTGCGCAAAAATTCCAGTCACAGAAATATCTCTGTGGCTAAACTACTGTAAACTGTCTAGTATATTTAAGGGGGGAGGGGACAAAAAAAACAAAAACAAAAACAAAATATGATTTTTTTTTTGAGGCACAATTTTTCTCCCAATGTGTTTTCTCCCATGGCCCTTTCATTACCATATTGCAAATTAGTAGCAAAACAGAATGGAAAAACCCAGATGTTCAAATGATCTCCTCAGAAAGCTGCCTGCGTCTCGGAATAGCCTCCCTAAAACTGGGTATATTTTTCAGAAATGACGGCTTTCCTTGCGGGGAGGAGAGTGCGGAACGGAAAGCCTGGAATTCCTGAGCAAGGCTCCAAAAATGATCATCTTTCCTTTTACAACTTTGTTTTGAATTTTCCGGAGCGGCACTGAGAGAAGCTTAGGAGCAGCCTACCTCTCTAGTCCGGGTTTTACTCCTTTCCTCCAGTGTGAACCTGAAGCCTGATTTTAGCTAGCCTGTGTGCAGCCCCCGCTGAGCCAAAAATCCTAGACTCGCTTGCTTCCTTCCATGTGGCATCCAGACTGCCAGCGTTCATGCTGATTCACCGGGACAAGCTAGAAGGTTGCAGGGCAGCGACCGGGTTGGGACAGGACCCGGAGTTTCTTTGCAAACCCCAGCTTTGTCTAAACTCTACCAGAGCTTTTAGACTCTCTCATCAGCTTCTTCATCCCGCAAACTGAGAAGCAGTCTGGTATTAGGCACTTAACTTTGTTTTCTTTGAGGAAGTGCTTTGAAGATGAGAGGAGCTGCATTTATTTTGTTTAGCAACCAACCTACATTAATGGGGTCAGTAACAAGACACACCGTGTATTTGATGGCACTTCGTGATTTTTCTCTCTCTGCCCATCCAGTGTTCACACAGAGCAGCTCATCCCAGTCTATTACTGATCACTGTCTCCAGTTTCCTTTACTTTCCGGATTTAAACTCAAAAGCTGTATGATTGAGTCAACAAGCTAGGCTTTGAGGAATGTGTCATTGTTGTGTCTCTAGGCAGGCAGTTGGATCACACCCAGGAAAGCTGGCCTGACACTTCCACACATCTGACTTTAGGTCAGTTAGAAAGCTCAAAGTAACCAATATGGCAATTGGAGAATTTGCAAAGCAAACTTTCTCAGTTTTAATTAGAAAAGTAAGAATTTGGCTAATTCCTAGACTATATTACCTTTTACCAAAGCTCAAGATGATTAATTATATACTTATCAAATACAGCATAAACATGCTTTCTCTTTTTTTTTAATTACATTTTATTTTTGGTGTATGCATTGGAATGTATGTATGTGAGTCCAGGAGCTCATCCACGTCCAAACCCCTAGAACTGGAGGTATTTATGGTTCTGAGTTGCTATGTCATGCTGGTAGCCCTAACCTGGTCTACTGTAAGAGTAAGAAGTACTTCTAACTACTGAGTTATTTCTCCAGTCCACAAAGCTTTAGTTAGCTCCAGTCTTAGTGATCTTTTGAGATCTGTTTGATGCCTAATCACAAAAGGTTCAAATCACATATATTTAGTTCAAACTGTTTTGAGTACTCACATAAAATACAAGAAGATTGTTGGTCTTGTCACATTTTTACCAGGTACATAATATTTCAGCTAAGAATCGGAGCAGTAAGTTGATATAAAAATATACTTGGGCCAAGCCTGGCCACACAACTTTTAATTGCAGTACTTGGAAAGGAGATCTCTGAGTTCAAAGCTACTTTTGTCTATATGCCAAGTTCCAGACCAACAGAGGCTACAAAGTAAGATCTTGTCTCAAAACAAACAAACAAAAATGTACTTGAAGACATTGTGGTGATTTACACCTGTGGCTCAGGTTCTAAGATCAGCAATTGGTAAATGGGTCCTCATGAAACTACGAAGTTTTTGTAAAGCAAAGGACACTGTCACATAGGACAATTAGGCAGCCCACAGATTGGGTAAGGATCTTCACCAACCCTACATCTGACAGAGAGCTAATATCCAAAAATTGACAAGGAACTCAAGAAGTTAGACACCAACAACTCAAAAAAATCCAATTAAAAAAATGGGGTACAGAATTCTCAACAGAAGAATCTCCGGTGGCTGAGAAGTGCTTCAAGAAATGTTCAAAGTCTTTAGTCATCAAGGAAATGCAAATCAAAACAACCATGACGTTCTATCTTATACCCATCAGAGTGGCTAAGATCAAAAACTCACGTAATAGCTTATGCTGGAAAGGGTGTGGAGTAAGTAGAACACTCCTCTATTGTTGGTAGGAGTACAAACTTATACAAACACTCTGGAAATCAATTTGGCAGTTTCTCAGAAAACCGGGACTAGTTCTACCTCAATATCCAGCTATACCACTCCTGGGCATATACCCAAAAGATACCCCAACATCTCACAAAGACACTTGTTCAATGATGTTCACAGTAGCTTTATTTGTAATAGCCAGAAACTGGGAACCTACATGTCCCTCAACTAAAGAATAGATAAAGAAAATGTGGTACGTCTACGCAATAGAATACTATTCAGCTATTAAAAACATCATGAATTTTGCAAGCAAATGGTTGAAACTTGAGAATACCATGCTGAGGGAGGTAACCCAGTCCCCAAAGAACATGAATGATATGAACTCACTTACAAGGGGACATTACCCATAAAATACAGGATGCCCATGGTACACTCCACAGACTCAAAGAAGCTAAACAAGAAAGAAGGTGCAAATGAGGATGCTGGGATCTCACTTAGAAGTAAAATAGTCATAAGAGGCAGATGGAGGGAGGGAACTAGGAGGAAGAGGAGATGGAGAGGGAAATAAGGGGTTCAGGATCAGGTGTAGGGAAGGACAGAAGAAATGGCTAGATGGCCATGAAAATGAGTGGCAATCTGCAATTGAAGGGAGTGAGGAGGTATGGGGGGGGGGGTGCGGCATCTCCAGGGTAAGACATAGACTGGGACAAGGGAGGTGCCCAAGAATCAACAGGGGTGACCTTAGCTGTGTCTCATTACATTGGAGATATGGAATTTGAAGAAGCTACCTCCTGTAGCCAGACAGGAACCCCAGTGGAGTGACAGAGACACCAACCCACCCACAAAACTTTCAACCCAAAATTATCCTGTCTCCAAGTAATACAGGCACAGGGGAGGGAGCAAGACTGAGAGAACAGCCAACCAATAACCACAGCCCAACCCGAGACCCATCCCATGGGCAGGCACCAATCCCTAACACTATTAATGATACTCGGTTATGCTTGCAGACAGGAGCACATTGTTTTCAAGGAGGCTCCACGCAGCAGTTGACGCAGGCAAATTACAGACACCCACAGCCAGTGGATAGGGCTTGGGGACTTTTATAGAAGACTAGGAGGAAGGATTTAGGCTCCAAAAGGGGATAGGAACTCCACAGGAAAACCATCAGTCAACTAACCTGGACCCTTGGGGCTCTCAGGTCTGAACTACCAACCAAAGAACATACACAGGCTGGACCTAGGCCTCCCAGGGCTATCCTGAAAGGTGTTACCTATCCATGGGATGTGTTCTACTAGCTAGGCTGCCTTGTCTGGCCTCAGTGGGAGAGGAAGCACTCAGCCTTCCAGAGACTTGAAGTGCCAGGTTGGAGGGAATACCTGGGGGCTGGGGCGGGGCAGACACCTACTCAGAGGAGAAGGGGAGAGGGATGAAGGAAAGATTGTAGAAGGAGGGAGTCAGTGAGTGGAATGTAAAGTGAATACGTTTCAAAAAAAATTAAACTAAATTAAAAAAAAAAAGAAATTAGAGGCCAGCCATTGATCTCATACATGAGATACTGCCTCTAAATAAATAAGTAAATCACAAATAGAAAAAAAAAGTAAATAAAATATTGTATTTTATGTGTATATGTGTTGTGTCTACATATCTGTCTCATGCCCAAGGTACACAAAGAGGCTAGAAAGGAGCATCACACCCCTTGAGACTGGAGCTGCACATGGCCATACACTATTGTGTAGGTGACGGAACCAAACCCAGTCCCTCTAAAAGAGTAGCTCGTGCTCTAACCACTTAGCCATCTCTCCAACCCCAACTAGAGTGTTTGCTTTAATTTTAGTTATTAATAAGTCTGTGTGTGTGAGAAAGAGAGAGAGAGAGAGAGAGAGAGAGAGAGAGAGAGAGAGAGAGAGGGAGAGAGACAGA
>NW_022196909.1:15490525-15498693 GCF_008632895.1 Mastomys coucha
GGGAGAGGGAGAGAAAGGGAGAGAGAGGGAGAGGGAGAGAGAGGGAGAGAGAGAGGGAGAAAGAGAGAGAGGGAGAGAGAGGGAGAGAGAGAGGAAGAGAGAGAGGAAGAGAGAGAGAGGGGGAGAGAGAGAGGGAGAGAGAGAGAGAGGGAGAGAGAGAGAGGGAGACAAAAACAAAGACAGACAGAGACGGGGTGATCACATGGCATGGCATGGTACATATGCGAGTGTCAGAGAATAATCCTCAAGAGTTAATTCTCTCCTTCTACCTTTACATGGGTTCCAGTGATGGATCTCAGGTCTCCAGGCTTACTTAGCAAGTACTTTCATCCACTGAGTCATATTGTCGGCATATAATAAATTATTTTTAAAAATCTTTTCATGATTTATATTAATTTTATGTGCATTGGTGCTTTGTCTGCATGTGTGCCTGTGGAAAGGCACCAGATCCTCTGAAACTGGAGTTACAGACAGCTGGAAGCTGCCATGTAGGTGCTAGGAATTGAACCCAGGTCCTCTGGAAAAGCAAGTCAGTACTTTTAACTACTGGGCCATTTCTCCAGCCCCATAAAGAACTGTTTTTAATGATCAAAAGTGGCTTCTAATGTAAGTTTAGGAAATTACCCAAAAATAGAGTTCAAGAGTAAAAAGAAAAGAATTTCGTTTTTATTCTAATTTGGGAGTTTGTGTCCTACAATTTCCTCAGACATTTTACCCAACATTGTATTAACTCCGGGCAGACTAAAAATCAATCATAACTACATTTTCTGTAATATAAGGGCATGTTTTATTAATTCTAGAATCTAAATGACCTTTCAATTGCTTTGAGTAACTATTCTACTGTGCGATAGTTAATTTTCTATGACAATTTGGCTCAGTTAGTATATCCAGACTTTTGGTCAAACATTAGTCTAGATTTTATGTCGTAAAGTCAGCTTTTTACATGTGATTAAGATTTAAGCTGGTGAACTTTAAATAAATCAGATTAGCCTTCATAGTGTGCTCAGGCTCCTTTTCGATGTGTTTCTCATAGCTGCGATTATGATACCTAAAAAGGCTGACCTAAGAGGAGAGAGGTTTACTTTAATTCACAGTTTGAAAGGGTATCATCCGTCAAGGCAAGGAAGACAGCAGAACTCCCAACGACAGGAGTGCGCGGACAGACATCATCCCATCTCTGCACAGGAAGCACAGAGCATGCTCCTAACCAGGGCAGACTATCAGTCCCAGACCTTACTGCCTAGCAACCCACTTCATGCAAATTCTACACATTCCTGAATTGTGTAGAATTCCCCAGCTAGGGAACCACATGTTGAAACCCATGAGACTACAGGGACATTTCACACTCAACTCACGCCACAGTGGAGGTGAGCAGGCCCTGTTGTTTATGCTCTGCTTTTCTGGAGAACTATTGTAATAAGGGTCCAAGAATTGATGAAAGAAGACCTCAGACTCGAATAGTATGCAAAGACAAGGAGCGTTTATTCTACAAGAACAGAGAGCATGTTGGGGTCAACCAGCAAAGGAAAATGGGGCCCATGAGGGGAGTTTGCAGGTCCCTCTTAAAGCCAGTTAGGGGGTTTTCCTGGTGAGGTTAGGTCACCTTCATCAGGATTGTTTGAGCTTATGGTAAAGGATTTTTGTATACTTCTGAAGGTTGGAGAGAAGGAGAGACTGGGGGGAGAGGGAGAGAGGGAAAGAGGAGGAGAGAGGGATAGAGGGAGGGGGGGAGAAAAGGAAAGAGAGAGGGAGGGAGGGGGGCCTTATAGGGACCTTTTCCTGTCTGTCGTAAGCTCCTGTCCATGTGTCGAGGCAGTAGCTGATTGGTTGCTCTTTTTCTGAGGTTTGTTCCAGAAGCCTGGGCTGCCTTTCTGGGAAATTAAAGCTTGAGGCCTAACGTGACTGCCTATTCTAAAATGAAGTGAGTTAGGGCCTCTCTCTATGAGTAATAAAACTGTCTTTTTCTTCTTTCCTTTTTCCCCTTGAGTTTTCCCCTTGTTTTTTACCTCCTAAATCCCTCTCCACACCTTCTTAGACCACACTGAATCCAGAAATGGTTAAGAAATTTAGATCTGGGAGAAAAGGAGAGAAGAGTAAACCAGAGTTGAAGAGACAAAGGGGTATGGTGCTCATTCCTTGGCGCTGTTGCTGTTTATGGAAGGGCATCCTGTGCATCACCATCAGAAGAGAAAAAGAAAGCCGGACGGTGGTGGTGTACGCCTTTCATCCCAACACTTGGGAGGCAGAGGCAGGTGGATTTCTGAGTTCGAGGCCAGCCCTGTCTACAGAGTGAGTTCCAGGACAGCCAGGGCTACACCGAGAAACCCTGTCTCCAAAAACAAAAACAAAAGAAGAGAGAAAGAAAAAGTAAATGGGACACAGCACAGTCTGCAAGGAAATACAGCTGAACACAAGCACACTCTTGGTTCTCATGGAAATCATAAAGGTTTTCAAACTTGTATTAGCCATAAACTTACAATATTGTAACTGATCTCAGATCACAGGCTTCACTTGTTTCCTAGATAATCCATGCCAAATAAATGTTGTATCCCTTGGGAAAAAGGTTTATATCATACCTACTTCATCATGACCACGTGAGACAGGTCATTCGTATTGCACGGGCTAAGCCTCTCTTGGGCTAGTTGAAGGAGAAGGGGTCACACTAGAAAACCCACTGATAATCTCAACGTAAGAGGCTCACAGCTCATCATGAGGGAGGGGAGGGAACTGCTCAGGGAGCCTGTCTCTGCTGAGTCATCTTTTTTCTTTTTTCTTTGTGTGTGTGTGTGTGTGTGTGTGTGTGTGTGTGTGATTGCTCTTGTCAGCTGTGCTAAGGGCTTAATTTTATAGAAACTAATCCAAAGCCAAGGCAAACACAAAGTTAGAGATCAAAGATTTGATAAATTCCAGCTAAATGTGGAGGTTCATGTTTATAATCCCAACACCAGGGAGGCTGCAGCAGGAGATTTACTGTGAGTTTAAGGCAAATCTAGGAGATATATGGAGACATATATTGAGCACCAAGCCAGATGAGGTTACATGGCAAGACCCTATCTTAACGACTGCCCTCCCATCCACTCTCATTTACTATGGTAGAAAAGTAATACCCTTTATGTCTTTTATAATCTCCAGAGTAATCCAGAGAGTACTGAGTGATCACTGTATTTAGTCATCACAACAATTCTCTCAAATCTTCAAATATGCAGATTTGAACCTTGTATAGTAGGTCAAAAGGGTAAACAGAGGCCACACAAAGATTGCCCAAGTGAGCCAGTGTGTATGTGTATCCATACACATGTGTATGTAAACTTTAGGGATAAAACAAACTATACTTCTCAGCATAAGAAGGGTCTGGTGTTTGGCACAGGCTTGAAGTGGGATCCTAGAATGTTTTTCCCAAACATCCTTAAGTTCATGTTGAAACATGCTTTCAAATACATAGAAAAAATAATTTAGCTCACTGAGGTTGTTTGAGCAAGCTATCCCCCGTAGCAGGCATTTGAATATTCCATTCCCAATTGGCAGATGTTTGAGGAGTTTAGGAAGCATAACTCTACCATTTCCTTCTCTCTTCTTCGTCTTTGTGGTTAGATATATGAGCTCTCAGCTCTCAGTTTCCAGCTCCAGTTGCCATGTCTGCCTGCTGCTGTCTCCAGTGTAACGATGAGAGACTCATCCCACTGGAACCATAAACCCTAAATAAGCTCCTCGTTCCCTAAGTTGCCTTAGCTAGGGTGTCTTGTCACAGCAATAGCAAAGGAACAATATATTCGTGCTTCCAAATTCTTACTCAGAGTTGTTCCATTTAGTCTCCAAATAAGCCAAAGTGAGAGACTTGACTCTAATGTGTATGGAACCAAAACACAAACTGACCAAAATCTACAGCATTCAGGAGGAAAGGAGAGAGTTCCAAGTAGCTTCGAGTGTACACCATACACAAAACATCTTTCTTATGTCTCTTCTTGAAATGTTGAAGTGGTACTATGGTTGAATTGTTACAATAGCTAATGTAAAGGCCAATGAACTTCAACAGTATGTCTGCCTATTCCACATTATAAATAAGTCAACATGGCTAAACAGTTGCTCATTACTATAAATGGAAATAAGGGTAATCATTTTTTTGCATAATGATTTACATAGCATCATATACCATTCTATTATGTTTGGTTTACAATAGGCAAACTATGTTAATTCCATTAAATTTTTTTCTTCAAGCAAAAATAGATTATATCTGTCTACGTTATGGATTAATTTTAAAAGAGCGTGATAGTTTAGGGTGATGGGTAAAATATATTTTCGTGAGACTGCACATTCCTACCACATGTTTTCTGAGAACCTCGGTGACTTTAACGGGTGCGTTGATGACAGGAGGCAGGTAGAAGAAATGACTAAATAGCACTTCAATCATGTGTGTGTCTGAATATTCTACCCTTCCGCCTCTACCCAATCAGCAGGGTGAGAGCTCTAACCTCCTTCAGCAGAGATAGAGATTAGAGGTTGGGGGGAAGGTGAGCTGGGATAGCATGTTGCTCAGTTGGCAGAGTGCTTGCCTCCCAGCACTGAAAAACCCAGTGTGGTTGCACAGACCTTTAATGCTAGGCCTCAGGAAAAGGAGGCAGGAGGATCATCCTCAGTTTTATGTTGAGTTTGAGGTCTGCCTTTCACACTGTATGAGACCCCCGTCTCAAAAAAAGCAGGAAGGGTGGCTCAATAGGTAAACATGCTGCCTCCAAGCCTGAAGACCTGAGTACTTCAGCCCCCCACATGGAAGGAGAGAACACCAACTCCCATGCTCTCTCAATAGTGCATTTAAGTACACACACAAAGAAAGAAAGAGAGAAAGAAAGAGAGAGAGAGAGAGTGAGAGGGAGAGAGAGAGAGAGGGAGAGAGAGAGAGAGAGGGAAAGAAAGAGAAAGAAAGAAAGAAAGAAAGAAAGAAAGAAAGAAAGAAAGAAAGAAAAGTGAAATTTTTAAAAACTCCAGGGAAAAAGAAAATCAAGGGCTTCAGAGATGATTCAGAGGTTAAGAGAACTTCCAGATCTTTTGGAGAAGATGTAGCACACTTTACCATATCCCATGGGCTGTGAAAAAAAGGTATGCTTCTGAACTTAGGATACAGTTTGGCATTGTATAGAGGAATTTTAAGCCAGGAGCATGGATGTTCTAGCAAGGGATCCCTTCCAAAGGTATGATTTGGACGGAATGCAGACACACCCTGCATTACAGTATGATCTGGCTGTACTACCAACATGTCCTTAGTATATACCTTTAATCACTAACAATGAAAGTAAGGTTACTTTGTAGGAGGAAGCAGCGTGTTTGAAAGTGCTGTCTAAATGAGTGGCAGACAAAGTGATGAATCAGAGAAAGAATTAACAGTATATGTCAGAGATAAGATATGCCCAACTCACACAAGAACAGAAGAGGAGACGTTACTTAAGAAGTTACTTAAGAAGTTACTTTTTTCACTTACAAGTGAAAAAAGATGGTGGTGTGGTATGTGATAGGTGTGGCATTGTGACCAGGACAATTTTACGGAGGCAGTTACAGAAAGAATAACCTAGACACATGTGGAGGCAGAAAAAGCCAGAGAATGAGAGGAGCCAGTAGATTAGAATGTATTGTCAAAGTTAGTATCAGGTCAGGCAGAACAATTTAGTCAGACGCTGAGAGAAGCTGGACTGAATCAGTCAGATTGGAAGATTAGATTGTACAGAGACTAGAAGCATCCAGGCTTACCTAGACCCAGGAATAGAACAGAGAAGGAAGTGCTCTGGGTTTACCCCAAGCCGTGCATTCAAACAGCTTGGGTACAACTCTCATCTCATCACTTCATCTGAAGAAATAAAACAACATTTACATCCTGGTTTAACTGTTAATGTAGTTTTCCTTTATAAAGGCTCAAAATGTACCATGACTCCAAGTTTATAGCAGTTCAGATTTTCATTAAATATAAGAAATTAAAACTGATTTGTTCAGTCTATTCACATTTTTATTTTATTTATTTTTGAGAAAGGTTCTTACCTTTCAAGTCAGCACTGGGTGACTTGAACTAGTTATGTAGATAAGATTGGCCTGGAACTCAGAGATCCATCTATCTATTTTAAAGGTGCTAGATTTTAAAGACACATGAATTTTTGATCTTTTAATTAATCTTTTCTTTTATTGAGGCACAGTCTTGATAGGAAACTCAAGTCAGCCTAGAACTTGTAAGCCTCCTTCCTCTGCCTTCCAAGTACTGAGATTACAGCATGTACCATCATTCATGACTGGCCTTACAACAATATATTTACCATATTTTATTGCTCAAGTTTTGATTTATTATAATGTATATTTTCAGAGGCATTTATATGTTTTAGGCATCTCCTTATATTTGCATATAGATTTATGTTCATATCCTTATTAAAAATGTCCTGTGATCTTTGCTGTTGTCCCATTTCATAGATGAAAACGACGGCCGCGTGTAAAGGCTGAGTGATATTTGAAATTAGCAGTTGTAGGGCTGTGTGGATGTCAAAAGCATCTCAAAGTCAAAGTTCACGTGTGCTTTTCTCAAGGGACCTTTGTCCGTTTACAGTTTGGTAACGTCTTCCAGCCTCACTCACTTCTAAGATCTTCAAGAAAATAACAAAGCTACTCATTAAACTTAGGGCATTGCCAGTGCTGATTATGTTCTCTTTAAGAAATTTTTTTTATTTATTCTTCAATAATTGCGTATGTGTATAAACATACTTTGATCATATCCATCCCTGATGATTCTCTTCCACCCATTACAACCCTGTTCATTCCCACACCTTCTGTTTTTGGGGTTTTTTTTTGTTTGTTTGTTTTTTTGTTTTTTGTTTTTTATGGCTAATGAGTTTGGCAAGCACTGCCCTCCTGCATGTAACTCTGGAACCACCATCATATGGTATGGACAATTTCCTCAAAGAAAACTATTGCCCTGTCACCACATCAACTGTCAGTAGTGAGGGGTAGAGTCCCACGAGCCCTTTCCCCATCTATGTTAAAGTTTTGACTGGCTTGATCTTGAGCAGGAAACATGGGTGCTATGAGCTCATGAATTTGACAGCCATGTCCTGTCAAGAAGAGAACATTTATTTAGCATTTCTCTCCATCCTCTGGCTCTTACATCCTTATAGCTCCTGCTTCCAGGATGTTCTCTTGAGCCTTGGCAATGGGCTACAGGGTTGATATAGATGCCCCATTTAGGGCTATGGGCTCCTTTTTTAAAAAAAAAATCACACAAATAAATGTTAGGTTTCGTGGAATTTTTCAAACAAGATTTGTTGTCCCTTTCCTTCTCCCCTAGTTCCTCTTCTCTCCTTGTACCATTAAAGGATGTAAAAACAAAAACAAAAACAAAAACAAAAATGGCCTTTTGCTTTGGGTTGCTTTTGTTTTATTTTGGTTATTTGGTTATTAGTTTGTTTTCAATTCATACATTTTGGTTTTGCTTGTTTGTTTATTTTGATTTATTCCTTTTTCCCTTTTTCTTTTAGAAACGTTTGTAGTGCTTTCTGCTTTGGGCTTCTGTGTGCTGGGATCACAGCCGGCCCCACCAGGCTTGGCTGTACAAAGGTCTTGACCCAGTTAGGAGCTGTGCTGATGTTTATTCTGAGGAAGCAGGGAGGTTTGCAACTCTCAGATACAAACTAAAAGGAAAGAGTCATGTGTATTAAAGTATTTTATATCTTAGTCACCGTTCTATTGCTGTGACGAGATATCAAGACTAAGGCAACTCTTATAAAAGAAACTGTTTAACTGGGGATTGGCTTACAGTTTCAGAGATTTACACAAGTATCAATGGTGGGGAGCGTGGTGGCAGGCAGGCATGGTCCTGGAGACCTATCAGCTGCTGTTAACAAGCTATCTTAATAAATGTATCCCCCAATTCTACTTACTTTTTCCAGAAAGAACCTAGGAATATCTTGAAGGCCATGAATATGATGTTATTCCTTGCTTGCTCTGGAAGACACACCCCAGATGTCTGTGGTATTATTTCACCAGGGTTATTTTCTTATCCTTGTGGGTTATCATTTTCCACCAACCAGAGCATGCCCTTTTATTTTCCAAACCAAACTCTGCCAAACAATTTTGAAAGACCTGATGTTGTGTTTGAGGCATGCTTTAGTTTGAAAGCTAGATCCCATCTGAATTCTTTTTTT
>NW_022196909.1:15498703-15515218 GCF_008632895.1 Mastomys coucha
TTTATTTGACCAAGAAAACAGCCAAACCTATATGAGCACAAAGTGGGATTTGGAGTCTAGGCATCTGTTCTTACACATCTGCCTGAATCTATACAAGAAACTGCACAAAGGACATAAACAGTTTTATTTCATAGTTGTGTAAACTTATTTTGGCATAAAAGAGGGGAGACATTATTTTCAACTATCAAAGTGTAAAATTAGATGAAGAGACCTAAAAATTCACTGTGTTTTTTTGATTCTTAAGCCATATCTACAGTATTAATAAAAAATACAGTAAACCTTTAGGTAGAATAAATCTAAGGAGCAGAAATAAATTCCAATACATTCAATGGATTGAAAGTGACTATAATACGCCGGGCGGTGGTGGCGCACGCCTTTAATCCCAGCACTTGGGAGGCAGAGGCAGGCGGATTTCTGAGTTCGAGGCCAGCCTGGTCTACAGAGTGAGTTCCAGGACAGCCAGGACTATACAGAGAAACCCTGTCTCAAAAAACCAAAAAAAAAAAAAAAAAAAAAAGAAAGTGACTATAATAATATAAATACATATGTGGGGTTTAGAAGTAGGTTCCAACAGAGGAGCTGACAAGTATATGCAAGCAGGTGGAAAAGAGAGGGCCCTCCTTCTTCAGCTGTCCTTAGGTGGCTCTCCAGCAGAAGGTATGACCCAGATTAGAAATGTGTACCAACACAACTGGACCTAAGCTATTCTTTACTTGGAACTTGCTCTGTAGACCAGGCTGGCATCAAACTCAGAGATCTGCCTGCCTCTGCCTCCCAAGTGCTGGGAGTTAAGGCACGTGTGTGTTACTACTACCCAGATTCATTTATACGTTAACTAACAGAAATATGTCAGTTGTTTCATTGTATCATCGGTGAACATGATGATATTCGTAACAATGCTACTGAATTTATTTTTCTATAAATTTAAAATAATACTCATTACACACATTAATTAATACACATTAATTAATACACATTAATTAAGACAAATTAATGTATAGGAAATTAGTAAAATGAGCACTTATTAATGAGATTTAATGAAACCAGATTCATACTCAGATAGGGAAAATCTCTTAAGCTATGTTACTGTCTGTGGTGGCTATTCCCAGTTAACAACCTGACTACATCTGGAATGAACTACAATCCAGAAATGGAGGACACAGCTGTGATTCAGATCTTGAGGCTGGAAGACACAGGCTTTTGATCAAAATCATGATGTGGGATGAAATTAATAAACTATATAATAAACCCTGTCTCATAAAACAAAACAAAACAAAAAACTACAGTTTTTTATTGCTATTCTAATAAAAATTATCATTTATGTTTGTAATCTTGAATTGATTCTTTACATGTCTTTCCAAGAGACACCAGCCGTTGTGTTAGAATAAGATAATGATAAAACGCATCCCTCTGGTTTCCCTTGGAATACACCTAGGAAGATAAATACAGGCATAAAAGTACATCAGGCATCTATGATTCTCCACACCCAACATTGGTGGCTTTATGTTAACTCATTTACTCCTCATACAATTTTGCAAGCAGTGTTCTTGTTTCATTCTTAATTATAAAACGGTGACACACAGAGAGAAAGCAAATTGCCCCAAATCACAAAATACAAAAGCATGGAATAATGATTTGAACCCCAGAATATATGACCATCCTCACTTCTGAGGCATTTTGTGGAGAATCAAGAGAATAGATGTGTTAATGATAAGATTAGTGATAAGAAATATCAACACTGGCGGAGCAGTGTGGCACAAGCCTTTAATCCCAGCACTTGGGGGGGGAGGGGGCAGAGGCAGGCAAATTTCTGAGTTCGAGGCCATCCTGGTCTACAGAGCGAGTTCCAGGACAGCCAGGGCTACACAGAGAAACCCTGTCTCAAAAACCAAAAAAGAAAAAAGAAAAGAAAAGAAAGAAAAGAAATGTCAATATTGATGAATATAAGCAACACCTCTGATTTCTCTCCTTAGTTCATACCATAAAATGATTTGGTTTGTAACAGCATGACAGGAGAACAATTTTATAACATTTTAAATATAAAAAAAAAAAAATAAGTACTTTCCTAGCACTGTTTTGGAAACCTGTCTGTTTGATTTTCTTTTTTTAAACTACTGTGCGTTTTGTGCGTTTGTTTGTTTGTTCGTACCACTTTGAAACCCTTGTGATTGGATTCATGATACTTAAAACATTCACCTAGCAGAGGCAGTACTGATGAAGGGCTAACTCTAAACGAGTGCCCATGACTGAAAATGCTGAGAGAGATTGGGAAATGTGATGTAGATGCTGCCATTTCCAGCAGTCACCTTGGATTAGGCATCTCATGGAGAGCATGCACAAACCCACGTCTGCTGTCTACAGGCGCGTCTGGAAACCCTGCCCCATTACCTGAGCCACAGAGAACCTTTATCAAAGCAACTAATACAATAAAGAACAATGGTTGATTTTATCTAAGGCTATCTCCAAAGACGAAAATGTCTTACAACATACCTCCACGTTGTAAGCTGTCAGGCTACCTGGTAGAATCTGCCCAAGGGGTGTAACAAATAGTCCTTTCCTTAAGACATTAAGATATTCATTGGCTAGATAAGACGTTCTGAATCACACTGGAAGAAATGAGCAATATGCTTAAGCCACTCCCGACTCCACGGCTAAAGGGAACACTGGGGAAACAGCCGGAAGAGTCTTCCTGTGACAAACTCTGGAACAAGGATGTGGTCTATTCCTAGACGCATCATCTCCAGAAACTACTTTCCTACATTGCTTAAGCTAATTTACACATGGATTTCCTCACCACAATGATAGCATCAAAGTGTCTATACTGAAACTAGTTGCCTCTCACACAGCTACACTAAACAGTCTTAAGAAAATACTTTGTTACTAGATCCTTGTGGAACCCTTCCCCAGCTCTCCTGAAATGTCTCTAACAATGATGTTCATGTCCTACGCCCTTTTCAAGTCTTTTAGTTTTTTGGGGAAAAAAACAATTTTTTTTTAATTTATTTTGAGACAGGAGCTCACCACCTTGCCCAAGCTGACTTTAACTTCACTGTTTAATCCAGGCAGGCTTAAAAAAAATAGATATATTTACTTATTATAGGTAAGTACACTGTCGCTGTCTTCAGACACACCAGAAGAGGGCATCAGATCTCATTATGGATGGTCGTGAGTTACCATGTGGTTGCTGGGATTTGAACTCAGGACCTTCAAAAGAGCAGTCAGTGCTCTTAACTGCTGAACTCTCTCTCCAGCCCAAGGCAGGCCTTGAAATAGTGATCTTTCTGCTTCAAGCTTACAAGTGACTAGGATTACAGGCTGCCTAGTATCCAAGGCCAAATTAAGTTGGACATTTTAAAAATTAACCTTCAAAAGTTTTACCAAAGTGGGTGTGGTGGCCCCTGGCTATAATTCTAAACTCGGGGAGGTAGGTGTAGGACGATCAAAAGTTCAAAGCTAGCCTGATCTTACTCAGAACATACATATACACAAGAATACATACACACACACAGACAAGTACACATACATTCTCATGTACATAGTTACAGACATATGCACACACATGCACACATACACAAAGGGAAAAAATGAAATTAAAAGAAAAAAAGATGTTGCCACATTTCTTCATTCTTTACAGCTGTTGACTGTTATTAGACAACTCTTGAGGAAGAACCCACAGTGAATAAGCACACACTACATTGATTGTTTTGCAAGTATCCCATACTAAAAAGATTATTTCTTGTTCAACTATAAACAGGGAGGGAAGATGACAAAATCCTATGTAGTTGTTAATATTGATCCTCAACTTGAGCGCATCTAGAGTCACCCACAAGAAGAATCTCTGGACATGTCTATTTCTGAATTGGGTTAAGTAAGACGGGAAAACCCATCCTACTTGTGGATTGTACCTTCGCGTGGCTGTGAGCCTGGACTGAAGAGAAATAAGAAAAGCTGGCTGGGCATCAGCATCCTCACTCCCTGCCTCCCAAGTGCAGCCTGACCAGCTGACTCAAGATCCAGCTGCCGTAACTTCCTCACAATGACGGACTATTTTGGAACCATGAGCCAAAATGAAATATTCCTTTAGTAAGTTGTTTTTGTCGAATATTTTGTTTCAACAACAACAACAGAAATCTAATACATTTTACTCACACCATAGGAGAAAAGCAAAATGGCTTATCTAATGGTTGATTAAAAACAGGACTCAAGCCCCTAGATTTTCTCCTCCATATTCTTTTTGCTCATCCTCACTCAGATGCCTCATTTGATTTCTGTTAAATTTACAAATGAATTTAGGGGCTAAGTGCAATGGCACACACACTTGATCCATTCAGGGGGGCAAAGAAAGACAGGTGAATCTCTGAGTTTCAAGCCATCCTGGTCTACACAGCTAGCTCCAGGACAGCCAGGACTATATAGTGCCACCTTGACTAATTAATAAAGAAATAAACTAAACTGAAAAAACTTTTGGGGCCTTGGGGTTTACCTCAGTAGAAAAGCACTTTACTGCCAGGCGGTGGTGGTGCACGCCTTTAATCCCAGCACTTGGGAGGCAGGGGCAGGAGGATTTCTGAGTTCGAGGCCAGCCTGGTCTACAAAGTGAGTTCCCCAAGACAGCCAGGACTACACAGAGAAACCCTGTCTCGAAAAACCAAAAAGAAAAAAAAGAAAAAGAAAAAGAAAAAAGAAAAAAGAAAAGCACTTTACTAGCAGCCAAGAGACTTTGGGTTTAAACCTCAGCACCCCGCCCACCCACCCCCACAAGAGAGAATGTGTGTGGAGATCAAGGATTCCATAGAGAAGCTCTACATTCTGGAGATTGCTACTGAGAGCAAGGCTAACAGGTCCCGGAGTCCTTCATGTATTTCTTTCACTCAGATTGTCACCTTTGCCCCGCTGAGCAATGCCTCTGTGCCTGTGGTCCTGGCTATGGAAGGAACCACACTGTCACTCGGATCCAGTGAGTTCTGGCTGCTCCTGAGGACAGAGCAGGGGTCGCTTCCATTTTCACTCTGCAACACTCAAGCACTGATGAAGTACAATATTAGTAAAGTTGTTGCGTAGTCTTGGCTGGCCCCCGACTCACAACTATCCCAGGTATCCCAGGCTAACCTTAAACTCACAGTAATTCTCCTGCCTCAGCCCACCAAGCATCAGCTTGACAGGTGCGCACCCAGATGAAGTTTTATAGAGTCCACAAGATCGGAGTTGGCTTTGCTTCTTTTTTTTTTTTTTTTTTTTTTTTTTTTTTTTTTTTGGCTTTTTCGAGACAGGGTTTCTCTGTATAGCTCCGGCTGGCCTCGAAGTCAGAAATCTGCCTGCCTCTGCCTCCCAAGTGCTGGGATTAAAAGCGTGCGCCACCACCACCCGGCTACGGCTTTGCTTCTTAAGGTAGAGTGCTATTCTCACCGTGCCCTCAGCAAGAAGAGTGTGGCCCTTGCCTGTTACAGCACTCAGCCTGGGCATCACTGTAAGAGCTGGCCCTGGTGAGTGGTGCGAGTGAGTCAGCCCTAACCCTAACGGTGGGAATGCAGGAGAGCTAACCTCACCCAGAGCTGGCTGCAGCACGCGGGAGACTGGCCCTACACCTTGCCTAGACAGATAACACTGCAGAGCTGACCCTGATGGCGTGGGTGTGGATGAGCTGGCCCCATGGGCCTGAGCACGAGAAGAGTTGTACCTGTCCTTCACCGGGCCATTCATGGGGGACAGTATGGGAGAGTTGCGCCCCACCCCCACCCCAACTCATGCAGCAGGCAGGAGAGCTGGCCCCACCCCTTGCCAGCTGCCACAGACAGGAATGGTGACCCTACCCTTCACCTACGCAAAGTGGGAGAGCTGGCCTTGGTGGTGTGGGTGCACGAGGAGTCCCGGTGAGGATCCAGCATTGCAAGTGTGGCAGAAGCCAGAGGCTTGCAATAAACATTTGCAAGTGAAGCTCTTTGGACAAAAGGGTATACACTGTGTGAGGCACACGCTTTCCAAGGCTTGCTTTGTTGTTGCTGGTTTGTTTTTCTTTTCTTTATAGGACAGAGGGTACAAGGGCAGAGGGTGGATATGGAGAAATGGGGAGATGAGTGGGATTGGGGTGCATGATGTGAAATTCACAAAAATCAAGGAAAAAAGAAAGAGAGAGAGGGAGAAAGAGAGGGAGAGAGGGGGGAAAGAAGGAAGGAAAGAAAGAAAGGAAGGAAGGAAGGAAGGAAGGAAGGAAGGAAGCAAGGAAGGAAGGAAGGAAAGAAGGAAGGAAGAAAGAAAGAGGAAGGACAGACGGAGAGCCAGGCCCAAAGATACTTGTTACAGCTCTTGGAAGACTGGGACCAAAGAAAGCCAGTCTGGTTCCAAACACAAGGAGACAGAGTCTCAAAAGAAAAGAAAAGAAGAGAAAAGAAAAGAAAAGAAACAAACAAACAAACAAACAAAACTAAGGTGCCTGGTCTGTTTGCCCTTGGGATGGAAAGCTGGCAATCAAAGCGCAGCTGGTTCTGGGGTAAGTTCACAATTCTAGCTTGAGACTCTGTAGCTGCTAGAATGAGATAAACACCGGCAACACATCCGTGTCCTCCCACCAGTGAGAAGCCTGGTGCACAAAGACCACAGGTTCTAGGTCAGCCTGAGCTACACTGTAAGACCCTGTCTCAAATGAACGAAGGGGTAGAAGACAAAACAAAAAAACAAAAAAGGTGTGAAAGCCCAAAGAAAAATTCCAGAGCAACTTCCCATAAGTTCATCTGCGTGACCTAGGCTACTGCAGTAGAGGTAAGGATTCTGGGAAGGAAAAGTACAGTGTCTCATTAAAGGACTAAGTATTCCACCCTGTCTCTTTAGAATGGTTTCAGATGAACCCACCTTTCCAGGGTCTGTCCCTTGGCCAAATTGTAAGATTAAGTTTTTAAACTGTACTGTGGGAACTTAGCCCTTAGTTAAACTCAGTGGGAGACCG
The DNA here is from genome assembly GCF_008632895.1 of Mastomys coucha. NCBI lineage: Eukaryota > Metazoa > Chordata > Mammalia > Rodentia > Muridae > Mastomys > Mastomys coucha. Next base: position 15,505,644 of record NW_022196909.1, read on the forward strand.
GCTCCCAGAACCTAGAAACAATGGGAGACTAGCAGCTCCCAGAACCCAGAAACAAGGGAACCAAGACGACCTGGCCCGAGAACCCAGAAACAACCTGGCCCAAAACAATTGCCAGGTGGCTAGCCCGACCCTGGACCCTATGATGAGCCAGCACCAATCAGAAACCACCCAGTACCTTCCCCTTACCCCAGTCTTCCCTTTTGCCCCAGCAACTGCACAGAAATAAAAAGCTGCCTAAGACCTTGATCGGGCCAGACTCCTCTACCCCTGCGAGGGATATGAGTCTCGCCCCAGCTAGCTGGAATAAAAGGCCTCTTGCAGATTGCATCAAGTCCGTGTCTTGGTGTGTGGGGTCCTTGCTCCCGGGATTTGAGTGTGGGGGGTCCCTCCGGGAATCTCACAAAATGACTGACCCATCCTAACTGGTTTCCTCTCAGGCCAGAGATCCTACTCTCTTGACTACGAGTCCTTCCTGCTACTCTAACATTATTATGGTCTCCACTATACCACTAAATAAGCCTAAAGTTTTACAGGGAGACGGAAGACAAAATTAACAATAAACTTCAGAAACAAAACACGTCTGAACCCGGCAACGTTGCACGTGTTTGTAATTCCAGCTGTTGGGATGTGGAGGGAAGAAGGTTAGAAATTCATAATCACCCTCTACTCTACACCATTCAATGTTATCCTGAACTCTATGAGACCCATTCTACCTTAAAAAATATATATATCTTATTTTTAAAAGATGGTAAACATTTCCTGAATGCAGAGAAACAAGTATTCTCTTAACCACTTGAAAGGATCTCTGATTCTGTCTTGGAAATGTCTCATCGAACTCTGTGTCAGTCGAACCAATCTTCTGAGAAAATAAAAACTAAAAGAAATGTGGCTCAATAAAATATAAACCTTATTGCCTAAAACAATAAAGCCAAGTCGAGTTGGTTTGTGTTTACAAATTATGACTATTTTAACTAGCAAAGAACTCAAGACCACATCATTTTATCTATCATTATCTCTGTAAAAGGTCAGCCACAGATTATATCCTGGCTTTTACTGCTACAGATCCCTTGCCACTTCATGCTAAGCTACCCCATGAACCTCTGGGAGCAAACTCCGTGGAGCACTAAGTGACAGTAGCTCTCTTCCACGGCTTTGCCCTCAGAGGTCTCCCAGGCTACTCATTTAATTATGACATTGTCCATTGTCTCAGCCCGAGTTTCAAAGCTTTCTAGAACACACTAGAAAGGTAACTAAGGAGAGTGCAGCAAAACAGGAGCAGGGTCACGTGACAAGGCACCAGCCAGCTCTGTGGTATGTCCCCAAAGTAAATAATACTCGACCTTGTAGACTTGGGTTCTTGTCGAGATGTAAAATAGCTCTCCGCTTTGTGAAATAGAAAAACAGAGGTTCAGGGGTGTGGTACCTCCTGGTCCTAGGATAACTTTTCCTCATTATAAAATAGGTCAAAGGCACATCATAAAGTTGAGTCAGGAGACAACCTTTTGTTCTAGTCTTCTGTCCCATTACAAAATTAATAGTGATTAATCTTGTCTCGACAGCAGTATTTTACCCAGTGAGTGACTCCCTCCTCCTAGGGACAGTTTTGGGTTTTTTCCCTTCTGTTTTGTCTCACTAACTGGCTTCCAAGTTCCACCCTCTGCCCTTGCCTCCACTTGCCTCATCCTTAGCTTCCGTCACCACTCACACCTCTGCTCCCCCATCTCTTCTCTCTGCACAGTCTTCTCTCTTGAATCCCATGTTTTAACCATGCCCATAACAGTGACGACTTTTGTATTCCAACGGCTGCTAAGGCAACTGGCAGGCCCCTCAAATGGAACATGGGCTGGCACATCAAGATCCACTTTCTACCACCACCCCAAACTGCAGAAATATTTTAAACATACAGGGCTGGCAAGATGGCTCCTTCTACCACAGTGGGTCTAGGGATCCAATTCACGTTGTCAGGCAAATACTTTTTACCCACTGAACCTTCTCGACAGACTCCAGTTTGGTTTTTGCATACAAGATCTTCTGTAGCCCACGATAGCCAACAGCTTGTCATATAGCTGACAATGCATCTACCTACAAGGCATGTACTTGTGTTTCGTTTTGTTTTGTTTTGAATGCTAGGAATTGATACTGAAGCTTCATGAGTTCTGAGCTACATTCCCACCCCACCCTCCACACATACACACATACACACACACACATGCACACAACCTTGCCCTGATAAAAAAGTTCTGATAAAAATGTTTAATCGTTGAGTTTTTTTTCCTCAGGGTCAGTGAAAATACATTTAGTCCCATTAAAGCACTTTTAGATCATCAGTTGGTAGAAGTGGAAATAAGAGAAGGAAGGAATTGAAGTATAAGAAGGATAATAGGATGGGCTTAAAGCTGAAGTTGCTGGAAGAACAACGTAGGTACTAGGCATATCCAACTCCTATGCTCTGCAACCTCTAGCCGAGAAAGAAACCACTGGGCAGAGGACAGCACATGACAATGTGCCCTTCAGGATCCCTAAAGCACTGTAGTGCCCGTTACCAACCTGTCAGGTGCCTCACCAGGGCCAGGAGGCTCTGTGGAACTCAGAGGACTCACCAATGTTCACATCTCTTTGGGGAAATTTGCATATTTTTTCTACCATTGGCTGAGTTCTACTTCCCTTTCTGTGAGGTGAATAGCTCAAGGTGTCCACACCTAAAATCAGAGCCTGCCATTGAGCTTGGTGTGGGAGCCAACATGCCGGAAATGGAGGCAGGAGATGTTCAACTTTAAGACCAAGGCCAACTTCAGCTATGCAGAGAACCCCCATCTCAACAGAAGGTGCTGCCTGTAGATATTCGTGCAGCATCATTTTCAAAACATAAAAGATTCGGCGCTTCTCCTTGTCTTTCAGATGGGTGAAGTCTCTTTCCTCTTCAAGCAACCAGTGGCTCGAATGCTTCTTAAACTATTTTTCCTTTCCACTTAAATTAATTTTCTGGGCCGGGCGGTGGTGGCGCACACCTTTAATCCCAGCACTTGGGAGGCAGAGGCAGGCAGATTTCTAAATTTAAGGCCAGCCTGGTCTACAGAGTGAGTTCCAGGACAGCCAGGGCTACAGAGAAACCCTGTTTCAAAAAACCAAAAAAAAAAAAAAAATTAATTAATTAATTTTCTGTGTATTGGTGTTCTGTTCTTGTGTGTGTCTGTGTACCGTGTGAGTGTCTAGTAACCCCAGAGGCCAGAAGAGACTGTTGAATCCCTCAAAATTAGGGTTACAGATGGTTGTGAGTTGTCACGTGGGTGCTGCAAATCCAGCCGTGGACGTCTCCAAATACAAGTGCTTTTAACTGCTGAGCCCTATCTCCAGCAAACTACCTCCTGCCACACACACACACACACACACACACACACACACACACACACACACGCACACACACCACTGGTTTTAATAAAAGACTTTCTGTGAATCCTTAGAAGAGTCACTTTAAAGATGCCTAACTGTGACAGAGAATGGCTCTATAGCATCACTTGACCAACATGCAATAAGAAACTTGACACAAGAAAAAAAAATAAAGATCTATAGGATCGACTCCAGGCAAACAATCATGGTTTACAACCAGGGGACTTGCACTTTAGCTCTAAGGAACTAAACATGAAGTTTATTTTTAAACCACTGATTATTGTGCACCCACTGCCGTTCATTCCATTGCTGTAGATAGTGGTATTGGTTTCAAAAAAGCTTAATCCTGCAACTCCAGTGTCGGCTCATAGCTGGAAAAGGTTCTGTGTGCTATTTCAGTTGAGGGAAAATATTTTGTAAAGGACTGGTTTGGCGGGGGAGGGGAAGAAGCTTCCTTGTCATTGATTTGTGAGGTGCCGAATAAACTTCAGCCTACGAGATCATTCTCTGAAGTTGTCTGGTTTGTACCAGTGACATGAGACTCCCCAGATGCAACACATCTCACTTGAGCAATAACTGCAGTTACTTATATTCTACTATTTCAGCATTACCTAGGCAATGCATGTATAATCATAGTTTCTAACGATAAAATGTGTAGATAAGAAATAATATAGAACCTTATATATTTTATATGTTGGTTTGGATCTCTCAACGGACACAATCAAAATAATTGGAAGGTACTGTTAATAATTAGAAGTGCTGGGACTGGAGAGGCGGTTCATCAGCTTTTCTCTTGGTTTTGGGTTTTCTGTACTTTTGGGAGAGGTTGTTTGTCTTATTTTGTTTTTTGAGACTGGGCTTCCGTATGTAGCCTTGACAGGCCTTGAATTCAGTATTCCAGTGGTCCTCAATCTTCTTAATGTAGTAATCTTTCAATTCAGTTCCTCATGTTGTAGTGACCCCTGACCATAAAATTATTTTTGTTGCTACTTCATAACTAATTTTATTATTAATTGTAATGTAAATATCTGTGGGGTTTGATGGTCTTAAGTGAGCTCTGGGAAAGCGTTGTTAGACCCCTCAAGGGGACACAACCCACAGGTTGAGAACTGCCGCACTATACAGACTGGGCCAGCCTCAACCTCATAGAGACCCACCTGCTGCTGCCTCCCAAGGGCTGGGATTAAAATCACGTTTCACCATAACCAGCTGGCTCAGCACTTAAAGCCACCTGCTAGTCTTGCAGAGGACCTGGATTCAGGTTTTAGCAGCCACATGCTAGCTCAAACCTTTTCATCTGTCACTCCATTTCCACGGGATGTGGTGCTTTCTTCTGACCTTCTTGGACCTTAAGTGCACACAAGGTACACATAGGAGCAAGCAAAACACTCACACACATCAATTCTAAATAAATAAATAAATAAATAAATAAAATATGTTTTTAAGTACCGCCAAAATGATGGCATTTTTATGTTTTTCTTAACTCAGGGTCTCATGTATCTGATCTTGAATCTTCTGTCTTGATGATTCTGTCTCAGACTCCCAAGTTTTGTTTTTGTTTTTGAGGCTTTGTCTGTGATAACCCAAGCTGACCTTGAAATGTGTAGCCAAGGCTGGCCTCAGACTCTCCCGCCTTCTGCCTTCACCTCCCACATACAAGAATTACAGGTATGGTATCACACTCAGCTAAAAGGATTGAACTTAAACATGAACAAAAATAGAGTGGAAGGTGACACTCAACTTAGCCTGTCTTCTTAAGATTGAGTAGATTTTGAGACACACAGGGCAGACCTGGTTGTGGAGGTGACATAAAGAACTAAATGTAGGAAATGTTGATACTGATTATTGAAAGATCAACTGATAGTATAGAATTACTATCATTCATAAACATTTACTTTCCAGTCTTCAGGAGATGATATATATTCCCTTTAAATATATGTTTAGTAAATCAATATAGTAAATAGACAATTACTGAGTAGTTATTATACACCAACAGCCCTGAAAATGCTTTAATGAGTATCTGGTTTCTTAAAATACCTAATCATCGGGCTGGAGAGATGGTTAAGAGCACTGATTGCTCTTCCAGAGGATCTGAGTTCAATTCCCAGCAACCACATGGTGGCTCACAACCATCTGCAATGGGCTCAGATGCCCTCTTCTGATGTGTCTGAAGACAGCTATAGTGTACTTATATATAACAAATAAATAAATCTTCAAAAAAAAAAAGTTACCTTGGTCATAGAATCTCTTCACAGCAATGGAAATGCTAACTAAGACAGTCTCCTCACTGATTCTAGATCCTTTTGAGTTGACAATCAACAGGAATCACCACAGGCACCCTTGTCCCAAGGTGATTAGGTATTTTCTTTTTAAGATTTATTTATTTCATGTATGTGAGTACACTGTCGCTGTCTTCAGACACACCAGAAGAGGGCATTGGATCTCCAGTACAGATGGTTGTGAGCCACCACCTGGTTGCTGGGATTTGAACTCAGGACCTTAGGAGGAGCGGTCAGTGCTCTTAACGGCTGAACCATCTCTCCAGCCCCCAAAGTAACTCTTATTACGGACAACATTTATTTGGGCTGGTTCAGAGGTTGAGTTCATCACCATCAAGGTGGGAAGCATGGCATTGTCCAGACAGACTTGGTACTAGAGAAGGAGTCAAGTTCTATATCTTGATCTGAAGACAGTCAAAAGAAGATTGTGTTCTATGAATCTAGAAGAAGGAGTCTCAAAGCCCACCCCCACACACTTCCTCCAACATGACCACACCTCCTACTAGGGTCACTTGCTGGGCCAAACATATTCAAACCACCACAGAGACAAACCTATAGTATATCTTCTGTAGAGTTTCTAGACTGGGTAGACTGAAGTGAGAAAACTAAATAGAGGAGGCACAATCCCTGAGGCTGAGGTTCCAAGCTGAATAAGATAAAGAAAGGATCACTGATCTCTATGTTATATAACCTGCTGCCTCAAGCTCCTACGGCCATGCCTTCTCTACCATGATTAACTGTTTCCCCTTGAACCGTGAGCCAAATTTACCTGTCCTCCTTCAAGTTGCCTTGGTCAAGACTTTTGTCACGACAGTGAGAAAAGTAATCCAGTCCCCACGGTTTAATCTTGTATTGAGCTTCACAAGTTAAATACCAGATATTGGAAATTTAACAACAACAGGAAGGCATGATTCCCTTCCCAGATAACTTCCAAAGAGAATATAGAAAGATAATTTAAAAACCTATAGAATGAGTCAAAGCAATGAATTAGTCCCGTGATAAAGAAAACAAGAGAGCTTGTACTTGGAGAATCTCTCAATTTGCTGAAAAACGAATGAAACAAAATCTACCACCAAATTAATGTTAATGATTAACATGTATTTCCATTCTCCCATTGCCTCTGTCTTGCCATGATGGGAGCTGAAACACAGCAATTTTGTGGCTCATCCCTTCAATTCTGCTGACTTTCACCATGCAATAGTTAATATACTTAAGGGAAATCTAGGCCATCTCAAGCCAGAGCTGTGTCTGTGGTTTCTCTCTGTCCTTGCCTCGGCACATTTCATTTACCATGCTTGAATGTGTGGTAAATAAGGTTGTAATCTGGGGTTTCAGCCTTGGTAATGTTCAAACGATGAGTCAAGAAAGAGAACCATCCCTATCCCATGCCATGTGATGTTTTAAAAAAAAACAAAAAAAACAAATAATCCAGCCTGCCATGGTTCGGGGGAATGTCTGTGCACATCTGAACTCAGCACTTTGAGCAGTTGGGATTTCTGTGGGTATGCTCAGCCTCTTCAGATGTCAGGGAGACAGCTGTGCTGACAGAGTCCGCGGGTGTTTGCTGTAGAAGGAACAGAAGAAGCAGAAGTCATCTCAGCGTCTTGGCCTTCTGGAATCTGGGAGCCCAGTGCTCCAGGCAGAGCCTTGTGAGTCAATGCCTTCCTGGCCAGAACGTGTTTTTCTGGATAGTCTAAGACAGCTGACTTTTCCTCAAGGGTTAATACTGAGTCTGAGAGTTTCAGGATAACATTTCAAGTGGCCAAACTAAGACCTTCAATTCACTCTGAGATGTCCCTTTTCATACACTCTGAGATGCCCCTTAGCCTCTGACATCTCTTCTCACCACAACCCCAGATGCTTCCCAATATGTTTCGTGGAACCTATCGTCTTTGATACGTAGTTTTACACTTCCGTAACTTTAATACCAGATAGAACCTGACTATGGTTTTAAGTATCTGGCCTGGATTCGTTTGACTGCCTCCCTCCCTCCCTCCCTGTCCAAACCAGCTTTGTAACATTTATCCACAGCCCACGTCAATTTAGACCACATGACAGGAAGGATGGGAGGTCAACAAATCTACAAAACAGAGATAGGTGCTAAGTCTGGCCTGCAAAACAGCAAATGCATTGAGAAAGAGATATCTTAAACGGAAAAGAATTCAGGCATAACCTCTGGGAGTCATCATAAATGTACTCTGTTTACAGCTGAGTTATAAATACATAGCACTTTACATACGAAAACAGGACTGGTATGTGTGTTTGTGTCAAGTCGTAATCCTAGGATCTGAGAACTGAGGCAGGGTGAGCAGGAGATCTGGTTTATCTTCAGCCACAGGGCGAATTTGAAGCCAGCCTGGGTTGTGAGTCCCTGCAGGACAGTGTTTCTCAACCTGCGGGTCTTGACCCGTTTGGTGGGGTTGGACAACCGTTTCACAGGGGTTGCCTAAGAACATTAGAAAACACAGAGACTTGCATTATGATTCACGATCGTAGCAAAGTTACAGCTATGAAGTAGCAACAAAAAAATAACTTATCAGAGGTCACCACAGTAAGAAGAACTGTATTAAAGGGCCACAGCATTAGGAAGGCTGAAAACCACTGCTGTAGAGAATGAAGAAAGTCTTGAGTCAGTGGATATGTATTGCTGATGTGGGCAGAGCCGTGACAAGAACTCTAAGGCTTCAGACTCATGGCTAAACTACTTCTCCGTGTGAACCAGGCTCAAAAGGGTGGCCGAATTTCCCTTGGGGCTCCAAGTGTGTGTGTGTGTGTTAATGGATGATGATTGACCAGAGTGTGCAAATACTCACAATTTCAGCTTCCTCCTCCTCTTGGATGTTTACAGCCTGAGATGGCTCATCTATAGAAACCTCCTACGAGACTGGCTAGCCCCTCCCCCGTGCTATGCCTAATAAACACCATGAGGCTCCAGATTGAGAATAACAGTAAGTGTCTTCTATCAGAGGTAGGAGACTCTGACCTAATCCCAGCTTTCCTGTACATGTGTCAGTCCTGTCTCCATTTCCTTGAAACCCCTAGTCAAGTTTGCAGGACCCAGCCTTGGAGGGATGTTGTAAGACCCTGTTTCCAAAAGCAAACTTCATAATAAAACAAAACGACCACCAAAAAAAAAAAAGAATATATATATATATACATATATATACTTATGTATATATATGTATATCATTGCATTCTAAGATATATAACAGGTTTTAAAATTAAACTGAATCTCTAAAATGACCTCATTTCAGACTAAATTTTGTTTTGCTGAATGCCGCCATGCTCCCCACCATGGTGACAAGGGACTAAATCTCCAAAGCTTTAAACCAGCCCCAATGAAATGTTTTTATTTATAAGATTTGCTGTAGTCATGGTGTCTCTTCCCAGCAACAGAACACCGACTGAATCAGAGACCCTATCTAACAACAACAACAATAATAATAAATCTTTAAAATTTTTTGAAGATGTTGAGGATTTAATTCTATAGTAAGGGACTTATGTAGAAATACAGATCAGCTGATAAGGTATTTGCTTAACTTGCACAACTCTCTGGATTCAGTCTCAGCACCATAGAAAACTGGGTAGGGTGGTAGAACCCTGAAATCCCAGCATGTGGGAGCTAGAGGTAGAAGGAGCAAAAGCAAGAGGTCATGCTCAGAGTGTAAGGGGCCAACCTGGGCTACAGGAGGCCAGACTCCAAAGTTTCCATTCCAAGTGCCTACTCTAACAGTGTAGAAGCTCAGAGAGCAAGGCAGTGGTGGTGCACACCTTTTAATTCAAGCACTTATCAGACAGAAGCAGGCAGGTCTCTGAATTGGAAGCCAGTCTGGTCTACAGAGCCAGCTGCGGGATAGCCAGGATTACACAGAAAAACCCTGTCTGGAAAAAGAAAGAAAGAGAGAGGGG
>NW_022196909.1:15515310-15525916 GCF_008632895.1 Mastomys coucha
AGTTTACTGAGTTATATTGTCTTTTGGCGTGTAGTATATTTTATTTATTTACAATTTTTTACATGATACAGTATATTTAAAGAAAAAATAAAAAACAAGCAAATAAAGGTTTGTTTTCTTTTTTTTTCTTTTATGTCAGCTCAGTAATCCTACATCTCTCTACTTGCAGAGTATATCTTTATTCAAGTATAGGGCTTTGCTTCCAAACAGAATTCACTGACAAAGTTTCTGGTGTATAAGTAACTATAGTTACTTAATTATCTCGGTGAACTTTTGTAGCTTCCTGTTGGGAACTCCAGATGTGTTCCCAGAAGTGGACTCAAAGGCTTTTGTGTGGGGGTGGAGTGTGGGTTGGGGGGTGGTAGAGCTGGTCTAGAACCAAACCCATGGCTTCATACATGAGGCCAGAGCTCTACCGCAAAACTACATCCCCAGGCTTAGTAAATGACTCATTTTCTTGAGGCAGGAGGAAGTAGAATGGGTAAGGAAGGCAGGCGCTGGAGACCCCGCACCTGACTGCACAGGACAACTTGCTGAAACCTACACGGAACCACCGCTCACGTCTCCCTACCCCACAGTGATGTCACTTCCATCCTCAGCCACCAACTACACACCTTGAATCATGATGTGGGCTGGGCCAGTACTGAGTCTCTCCTTTTAGCACATCAAAAGCTCTCAATTGTTTCTGAAAGCAGAACTCTTAAGCGAAAAAATAATAATAAAAGAGAGGTGAGGTGGTTTGTCTGACAGCCTTCATAACATTTGAAGCATACAGAACAGCAAACACGCAGACTCCATAGAAGTGATGTGAATCTCACTGACTGCTGCGTGAGACCTGTACACTGCAGTTTCTCTCTCTTCTTCTCAAACCTCCTCACCCCTCTTTTCTCCACCCCGCTCTTTCCTTCCCTTCCTTCCTCCCTTTCCCTCTTCTGGCCTCTCTCCCCTCTCAATATGGGTATTATAGCTCCATTGGTAGAACGTTTGTGTGACAAGCAAAGGCCCTGGCTTTGAGCCCCAGTACACTATAAACCTAGGAGTGGTGACTCAGGCCTGCAGTTCCTCGGAGGTAGAGGCAGGGGGTCAGAAATTCAAGGTTAATCTCAGCTCTGTACAGAGTTTGAGGCCAACCTGGGCTGCAGGACAACACATCTAAAAAGCCCGGTGAGACAGCTTTTTTCTACTTTTTTTTTTTTTTTTTAAGATATGGTTGTTTCTTTAAACTGTTCGGGGTCCCAGCTCTGTCACTACCTCCTGTCCTTTGCATATCCTTCATTCTCAGTTCTCGAAACGTCTGTCTTATTTCTCCAAAACAAGATCATCATGAAAATTTAAAAGACAAACGTCTGGGCACACAGCCTCAGCTTGGAGCCACATGGCCAAGCGAGCGCTTCCGCCCCTAGCCATAACTTTATCAGCTAAGTTAAAAATATGGTGACGATTGTATTTACATAAAAAGTCCAGAGTTTGTCTGAAATGTCAACAAAAACGAGCATCGGTTAGAATGACATCCTGTCCTGAGACTTCGTCTGTTAGATAAACTGACTCTTCAGCTTGTCCAAACCCAGGGATTTAAATAGAGAGTTCATAGAGGAAACACATCGAACTTAGAACACGTTTTCACTCAGCTACATTTTTTTAAACTTTGAAGAAAACCACGTGCCTCCCTCGCCTTCTCCTCTGCCCTAAAATCCCCACCAACAGACTCAGTCCAACCCAAAGCTGGTAGTGCAGCTCTGAGGGGCTGAGAAAGCAAACCCGGACCCGCCTCCTGCTGCATGGGTCAACCTTCAGCTACAGCTTGAATGATAGCCTCCAGGTCAGGACCTTCAATGTCACACAGGCAGTTCCATCATTCTGGATTGTCCGCTCCTAAAGGAGGAGCAGATGAAACACTGTAAATTCAAACACAAAGGATGAGGAAGACTTTTCAGAAGCTTTATGAGTTATCAAAGTCAAAGTCATATTAAATTAGTGTTTCCACTTATTGTTAAAGTACGTCTTAGTCTTTGTTTTAAATGACAGTTTGTGTATTATTAATTTGTAAGTATCAAGGATTTGGTTACCAGTTAGTAACAATCATTTTATTGTTAATGTTTGATACCACCCCTTTATTGTTTGTTTATTTTATTTTAAATTTTTGTTTGTTGATGGTTTGGTTGGTTGGTTATTTTTTTCAAAACAAGGCTTCTCTGTGTAACCCTGGCTCTGCCAGAACTCATCCTGTATCGCAGGCTGGCCTCCAACTCAGAGATCGGCCTGCCTCTGCCTCTTAAGTGCTGGAATTAAAGGTTTGTGGCACCACTACCTGGTTTATTTTGATGTTTTGAGACAGGATCTCACTATATAATACTCGATAGCCTAAAATTCACTATGTCAGGTCAGGCTGGTCTCACATTCACAGGGATCCACCTGCCTCTGCTTTCCAGGTTCTGGGATTAAAGGCACTTTCTAGTATGCATGGGGTATTTATTTTTTACAGCTTGTACAGCTATGGATAATTTACACATTAATTATCCCTAGGCAAGTATGTCCTCACAATGGCCCGTCTTTGTGAAAAACTATTATCTCAGAGTCAAGCCTGGCTGTGCTCTGTACTCATCGCTACTCCAGAACCTGAAGTGAGAGTGCCAAGCATCTGAGGCCACTTAGGCAACATATATAATATATAGAGACTCTGTCACAATAGAAAAAACTGCATTGTGACATAATTGTATCCACATGTATCCTACAAGGTGAACTATCCTGTTCTGTGAAGAAGGCAATGTTTTCTTTTCTACTTCTTGGTGTTAGAACGTCTAAATTTTAAACGAGCTTCTGGTCTTCTTAGGCAATTTCCTTTTTTTTTTTTTGGTTTTTTTTTTGTTTTTCTTTTTTTGTTGTTTTTTTGTTTTTTTGAGACAGGGTTTCTCTGTGTAGCCCTGGCTGTCCTGGAACTCACTCTGTAGACCAGGTTGGCCTGGAACTCAGAAATCCATCTGCCTCTGCCTCCCAAGTGCTGGGATTAAAGGCGTGCACCACCACCACCGCCAGGTGAGAATTTCTTAATAAAGTATACCATCAACATATATAGCTTATTTTTGTACTCAACAGTCAACTACCTAAGGAAAACTTACCATCAAGGTTTTGCGCTCAGCAAGATGTCACATGCCTGTAACTGCAGCACTTGGAACATGGAGGTCTGAGCATCCAGACTTCAAGTGTATCTTTGGCTACCTAGCAAGACTGAGGCTCGTTTACCTAGACTACATGACTCTCTGCCTTAAAAAGAAAAAGTTTAGCCAAGTGTGGTGGTGCACGCCTGCACTCTCAGCACTCAGGAGGCCAAGAGGAGCAGAGAGATCTCTGGGAGTTTAAAGTCAATCTGGTCCACACCATGAGTTCCAAGCTACTTGTGGTTACACAATGAGACCTTGTCGCAAGCAAAAGGAGGAGGAGAAGGAGGAGGGAAAAGGAAGGAGGGAGGGAGGAGAGAGGAGAGAAGAAAGGAGGAAAGAAGGAAAGAAGGAAGAAACCCTCCCTGCAGATGCCTGTAACACCAGCTCTGTAGAGTATTCAATGGCTGGAATGACTGGCTCTCGCTTGTGCGTACACACATTCAACCATATATAAGATATAAGCAAATCTTGCCGGGTGGTGGTGGTGCATGCCTTTAATCCCAGCACTTGGGAGGCAGAGGCAGGCGGATTTCTGAGTTTGAGGACAGCCTGATCTACAAAGGGAGTTAGTTCCAGGACAGCCAGGGCTACACAGAGGAACCCTGTCTCGGAAAAAAAAAAAAAAAAAAAAAAAAAGAGTATAAGCAAATCTTATATTTTTGGTCCCTAACTTTTTTCATCTTCTATTAAATCACAATGTAAAGTTCTATTATTACAGTGAATGTTCCTTATTTCAAGGACTCCTTCATTCAAAGCATGAGGAATTATACTTTTTTTCTACAGTTTTTTCCCCTAATGTTCTTTAATCCCAATCTAAAGCCCACCTACAGAATGTATGTGAACTTTGGGCCCAGAATATGGCCAGAGACACTTAAAGAGGATCCTTAAGATGGGCTCTGCCACTCGGGAGTTGCTAAAATCATTTTCAACTTTTCTGATTTGCAGTGAAGTCGAAAGTTATTTAAAGAAGGTATACCAAACCGGGGAGGGGTTAGGGGAGGAGAGGGGCAAGAACTGGAGTGCAGATGACTAAAGGTGGCTGGAAGAGGTAGGAAAAAGAAGAGGAGGACGATGGGAAATAATAGCCAGCGTCTCCCTCGAACATTCAGCACGTGTTCGGTGTGGTTGAAAGTGGTCCTTTTTGTTTCTTTGAGGTGTTTATAGTTTTTTTTTTTAGGGACAAAGTCTTGTGCTATGTCTCTCTGACTGGCCTGGCAATTGCTACAGAAATGAAACTTCTGGCCATCCTCCCAACTCAGCCTGAACATGTTTGATAAGATTTTTTTTTTCGTGATGCAATAAGTTAAACATGGTGGAGTAGCGGGCTTCCTTCCATTCGAGTAGCGTGCTTCCATTCCTTTGAGCTGTTAGCCAAACGGAAGAGGTAGGGAAAGGAGACAGAAGACAGAAACCTCAAAAGGTACAAAAGTAAATTTAAATCGTTAGGAAGAAGAAGAGAACAGGGAGAAAACCTAGAAGACCTTTCAAAGGCGTGGCTTTGGCACCGCTTTAATTGTAAAATATGATTAATGAATGTGACAGAATTTGGAGAACTTAAAAGTACAACTTGTTTACAGCCCTCATCCAGCCAGGACTTCTGGCTAAATCTGTAACTGTTAAAAATTTCTCCACAGACTTCTTAATCTTCAGCCAAGTATCCATTTCCTTTTGCTCTTAAAACCAGATTAATGAGGTTTTAATTTTTACATTATCTCTCTCTCTCTCTCTTTTTCTTACCTACAGTCTTAGAAGCAGATTTATCTACTCAATAAATTTCCATTGAATAGGGTCCAGGAAAAAGGAACATAAACCAAAGGAAGAGATCCTTCGTGCTGCCTCGGTCACACATGGTTTCTTAAGGATCAGAACTATTGGACTCACTGATATGCCTATTGCACGCCTGCAACATGGCTTAGTGCGTAAATGCTCTTGTGGCCAAGGCTGATGGCATGGGTTTGATCCCCGAGACACACACAGTGGAAGGAGAAAACTGACTCCTCTATTTGTCCTCTGATCCTCACAGTCATGCAGTAGCAATCATGAGCGCGCGCGCGTGCACACACACACACACACACCACATATACACACATACACACATACACACATACACACACACACACACACACCACACACATACACACACACACACACACACACACACACACACAGCAGTGACACACGTTCTTCTAATTGTCTACTTAGTTAATCTCCACCATCATGAAAGCTCTTTGATCAGTCGCTAAGGATTTCATGGCATACTGGTTTATGGAGCAAATCCAAAGATACGGGCTGGAGAGATGGCTCAGCGAGTGAGAGCACCGACTGCTCTTCCACAGGTCATGAGTTCAAATCCCAGCAACCACATGGTGGCTTACAACCATCAGTAATGAGATCTGACGCCCTCTTCTGGTGTGTCTGAAGACAGCTACAATGTACTTAATTATAATAATAAATAAATCTTTAAAAAAAAAAATCCAAAGATACAATAAGCTCATTGAAACGTTGAATTTGAACTTCAAATTCATCTTTGCTACAGCCTAAAATTACGCTCTCTTATGTAGCCTCCACTGGAGAAAACACAAGTGTGTCATAACAAAATAGTTTAATAATATTTTGAAAGCTGTTACAACATTGCTTTTTTTTTTTTTTTTTTTTTTTTTTTTTTTTTTGGTTTTTTGAGACAGGGTTTCTCTGTGTAGCCCTGGCTGTTCTGGAACTCACTCTGTAGAACCAGGCTGGCCTCGAACTCAGAAATCTACTTGCCTCTGCCTCCCAAGTGCTGGGATTAAAGGCGTGCACCACCACCGCCCGGCACAACATTGCTTTTCAAAAATAGATCAAATGAAGCCGTTTTTTTTGGTTTGCTGGAGATCCTACCCAAGACTTTACATTTCTAGTCAGTGCTCCACCTCTGAGCGACATTCCAGACCTATATTTTATTGATTTTCTTATTTGTGTGTGGGGGGGATTGGGGGGCATGTGCTTTATGTGTACTGTGCGTACATCTGAGCGCGTTCCTGTATCTATGTGCACACATGTGGAGGCCAGAGTGGGACTTCACTTTTCTTCTGTTGCTCTCCTGCTTTATGTTTGAGACAAAGTCTCCTACCAAATAACAAAGCTGTCCTTTTTGTTAGGCTGCTTGGATAGCTAGCTCTTAGGATCTGCACCCCCTGCCGGGCGGTGGTGGCGCATGCCTTTAATCCCAGCTCTTGGGAGGCAGAGGCAAGCAGATTTCTGAGTTCGAGGCCAGCCTGGTCTACAGAGTGAGTTCCAGGACAGCCAAGGCTATACGGAGAAACCCTGTCTCAGAAAAAAACAGAAAAGAAAAAAAGGATCTGCACCCCCTCCTTTCTTAGTATAGGGGCTATCCACATGAGCAGCCACGCCCAGTTTTTCTTATATGTGGGCATTGGGATTCAAACCCAGGACCTCTCACTTTCAGAGCAAATACGCTCAGCCACTGAGCCATATTCCCAGCCCCCTACTTTTTATTTATTTCCCATGGCTGTATGTGCTGGAATGTTTACATTTAAGAAGGATTTAAAATAGCCCTATTGACCTACTGAAATATTTGTTCTAATTATTTTTATTGAATTCTCAAATTACCTAACCTTTCCTAAACACCGAGGAGATCCTTGGTACATGGATGAGATTAAGCTGCTCGTTTAAAAATGGTCTCACATAATTAACAGACCTTCGGGGAATGATGACATCAGGTTCCTAGGTGCTAGCTCTTCTCCGATGCCTGTCGGCTTTACCTTTTCCAAACTCTCACATGCTTAAGTCACTCGTTCATCTCTCACCAGCAATTTTTAATGAGGCCCTGTTCCATCCATTGGCTAGTCTGGCCTCCAGGCAATGCAAGAGGCCAAGGATGAGATGTTTCATTGTTTCTGAAGCTCCGCAGAGACACATTTTGTGAAGCACAGAATGTCCTACACGGGAGTGACTTGGTCATTTTGAGCTCACTGAGTCTCTCATAGCTATGATTGGAGGTTGTATTGTTTTGTGAAAACCGAGTCTTGGCAAACCTTAATGAACTGCCTATTCTCCAGTGTTTTCCAGCTTCTGTTGGGCTCAGAAATATCTCAATAAACATCATACTCATAATGATGCCTCATGGAAATCAACACGACGTTACACACATACCACCCTTTGCTTGAAAATCTGAGAAAATGATGATCGTATGGAACATTGTAGGAGGAATGTTTTAAAACAAAACCCTCAGAAGGAACTGGGGAGTTTTTGATTAAGAATGTCAGCAGCTGCTGGTCAAATTCTAGGGTGGCATGCAGGAGACCCTGGATTGCCCGTGCACCAAAAAGACAAATATCAAACCCAGAGTGGTAGCACCCAGGTCTGCCTGTAATCCTAACCACTCCAAAGCTGGAAGGGAAGGAACCAAGAATTCAAGATCAGGCTCAGGCAGTTCCTGGCCAACCTGGGTGGGCTAAACGAGACCCTGTCTCAAAAAGGAACAAGGAGCCACGGCAGCCCACAAATTAATCACAGCACAACTTTAACCCCAGCATGCAAACACACCGTGGCAGGAAGATCTCTGTGAATGCCTCACCACCCTGGGATGCACAGTAAGAACCTGTCTCATAGAGATAAATAAATAAAAGAACTAAACTAGGGACTTTTTCACGTCCAGAACCTTTATTTTACGGATGTAGAGAGGCCGGAGTTTCAAAACAAACCATTTGTATGTTATGTCTCCTGTGTCTATTCAAGAAGAGAAGTTCAAGGAGATCTGCCAGGTATTTTAAATAAACACGGCTGGTCAATGTCCCTATACCAGAACAAGCAAGCTCTCAAGAGACTCTATTCCCGGTAGGGGAAAAAAAAATACCTTTTATATCCCAAAAAGTAAACTCCCTTATGTAAATTATAAATTCTTCTCATTAAAATAGCTGAGCTACCAAAAGGAAAAAAGGATACTCAAAATGGATAATTTTAATGTCCACGTAGAAGGTGAAGGAGCGTATTGTGTGTAGGTGCTAAGCCACCCTCAGCTACTGTTCTGGTAGGAAGCGGAAGTGTGCCCTTTGCACTCATGGGTTGAAACACTTGGTCCCCAGCTGGTCACACTGTTTTGGGAAGTTGGAAAATCTTTGAGATACTGAGCCCAGCGAGTGGATGTATGTTATTAAAAGGAGGCTCTCAGGCCTGTCTCCCAATCCATCCAGAAGTGATGAGCCCCTGCCACATGCTTCTGCTGCCACAAACTTCAGTGTGCCTTCCCCCACCATGCCCAATGGAAACGGAGGCGAAATAATTGTCTCCTTGCTTAAGTTGCTTCTATCAAGTATTTTATCACAATGAGGAAGAGTAATTAGTACAGCTATATAATGCTTTAAAAGAAAAAAGAAAACATACATTCAAAGTATCAGGCTACAGAACACTATGTTCCTGTAGTTTTGCCATAGGATATGAATATGAGAATACCTTCAATAGGGGTATCTTGGAGGCAGGGAGATGGTTCAGTGGTTAAAGGCATTTGTTTCCGTTACACATTAGCCAAGGACCTGAGTTCGATCCCCAAGACTCAGATGTGGGAGGGAACCGAGTCCTGCACGCACATTGTTCTCTGACCTCAACATCCGTGGCATACCCTCCTCCCCATATACACAATAAATAGAATGAAAGATGATAGATATATGGTAGGTATATAAGTGGATAGATAGATAGATACATAGATAGATAAAATTCTTCTTCTGAAAAGGCCTCTCTGAAAGGCCTCTCTTTAATAAATAATATTTAAATAGCCAGGCAGTGGTGGCACACGCCTTTAATCCCAGCACTTGGGAGGCAGAGGCA
Organism: Mastomys coucha; assembly: GCF_008632895.1. NCBI lineage: Eukaryota > Metazoa > Chordata > Mammalia > Rodentia > Muridae > Mastomys > Mastomys coucha. The sequence continues at coordinate 15,524,292 of NW_022196909.1, forward strand.
GGTGGATTACTGAGTTCGAGGCCAGCCTGGTCTAAAGAGTGAGTTCCAGAACAGCCAGGGCTACACAGAGAAACCCTGTCTCGAAAAACCAAAAAAGAAAAAGAAAAGAAAAAAAGAAAAAAAAATTAAATAAGGGTGTCTTGCCCTCACTGAATACTAAATAGCAGCATGTTATGAACTGTATGAACGTTATTTCATTGAACACTCAAGGACCTGCACAGGAAGAGTTCTCACTTTAAAGACGAGAGACTAAGCCGAGACCAGCCCAGAGCCACTACTAGGGTAAACAGACATGAGCCCCCAGGCGCAGTTATTTTTTAACCTCTTGGTCTCCTAGTCTATGATCTGAGGTCTCTGAAGAGAGGTGTCCTCTTCTTTATCGCCTCGGCCCCGGTACAACTTGCACACTTGATCTCTCAGGAGATCTCTCACTGAGTGGCAGCTGAGCAAACGGAAGAGGTCTGGAAAGAGTGTATAAAATCTTAAAAAAATGAGCCTAGATCGCTCCCTAAATAATTTTCTGCGATTCTCACTTCGCCGACTTTAAAGCAAAACCATTTGCTCTCCGAGAACCGTAAAATCCTGAAGGAAGGCGAAATGAAGAATGTATACACACACCACACACACACCCTCACACGCCCTGGAAGGAATCTCCTCCTGTTGATAACAGGGGAATGTTCCTTGTTGGTGATTCACTTCCCTGCACAACTTCCTCTAACGGGTACAATTTAAGGCTAGCCTGGGAATAATATAAAATCTTGATAGGTATATGAAAATATTAGCCAATTATTCTTCACATCGGAACACTACAGCTTGCAAGTGCAAACACTTGGAAGGAATATGGCAATCAATCACCGCTGAGCTTAGCCACTGTAGCTTGTCTTATCCAGAAGTACCTACTGAAGCAGGGTTTCTCCAACCTGAGAAGGACATCTTCTCAAATGTAAATCAAGTGTGTTCTAAGAGTGGTACCCGGTTTGCTCCTTAGATTGGCTGTTTCGGGGACTCCTTCGGGGTCCTGATGATTCAGAAATGCTCCTTACGTCTGATGTGATATCTTCGTGATTAAGGGGGGGTCAGACCATTTAGCGTCTCTGCAGTCTAACACAGACTAACCCAGAGTCTGCGCCTACTACCAGCTCCTGTTTTTTGTTTTGTTTTGTTTTGTTTTTTTTCCTGGGGTATACCTCGCAGGCCAGCTGCAAACTGTCTCAAACCACCGAAACGCAGTTTCAAGTTACAGCCTAAAGGCAGGCTTTCAAATTACTGCAGGCTGCCGCTATTTCCCCTGGAATGTTTGGATCCGCTGAGCACGTTAATCACAACCCCAGACAACCGAGCGAAAGGCCTGCAGAGCAACCTTCCACCAGCACTTGTTCTGTCTGAACTGGAAACAAACCCTCTCGATTCTATTTCTCCTTCGCCTTCCTCAGCCTGTGCTGTAGCCCCAGACAGGGAGGCTGATGCTGCTCTCCTCTGTCAGTTACCAGGAGTTGCCCTGTCCTGGCCCTTTGATGCCTGGTCCTGCACACTCACTGTCAATCTCTCCTTCACCGAGCCTCTTGGCCGCCTTCCTGCCTTCACTTGCAGGGTTCTCCCAAGGTGACAGTGTTCTCCACTGCTGT
>NW_022196909.1:15525989-15530514 GCF_008632895.1 Mastomys coucha
CTCCTCCTCCTCTTCGTCCTCTTTTCTCTTCTTCTCCATAGAGGTTCCCATTGTTTGGCTGGTGAGCATTTTCCTCTTCAGGTATCTCTTGACAAGTGACTGTTCTCATTCATATGAATCACTCCCTTATTTATTCATCCAACAAATTTATTGGGTACTTAATAGGTGCTACATCCAGGGAACAAAAGATGAATAATAAGCTAGTCATTTTTATTCTAAATAAATTCAGACAGTGTTGTAACTAACACAACCACACATGTAATATATTGAGTTAGAACCTTGGAATGTTGTTGTCTTGTTTTTAATTAGGTGAGTTTTTTTTTCCATTTTCTTTTCTTTCTTTCTTTTTTTTTTTCTTCATTTTGTTTTGTTTTGTTTGTTTTTGAGATAGGTATTTTTCTGTGTAGCCTGGCTTTCTTGGAATTCACTATGTAGACCAGGCTGACCTTGAACGTTAAGGTCTGCCTGCCTCTGCTGGGATGAAAGTTGTGGGCCACCTCACCCTCACCCGGCCTTTAATTAGACTTGTACTTTTTTTTTTTTTTTTCTTGGTTTTTTGAGACAGGGTTTCTCTGTATAGCCCTGGCTGTCCTGGAACTCACTCTGTAGACCAGGCTGGCCTCGAACTCAGAAATCCACCTGCCTCTGCCTCCCAAGTGCTGGGATTAAAGGCGTGCGCCACCACCGCCCGGCAGACTTGTACTTTTTTAAAGAGTGTGCACACAACAAGTCAGTTCTCCCCTCCCACCATGTGGGACCCAGGGATCTAACAAGCCCTCAGGCCGGGGAGCAGGAATCTTTACCTTCTTTTGTTTTCCTTTTTTTTTTTAACAAGAAGTAATTTATCTTATTCTATGTGTATGAGTGTTCTATCTATTAGTATGTATGTGCACCACATGCTTGACTTGTATCCAAAGAGGCAAGAAGGGCCCATTGGATCCCATGGGATTGGAAGTGCATACAGCTGTGAGCTGTCATGCGGGTACTGGCAATCAAGCCTGGGTCCTCTAGAGGAGCAGCAGGTGCTCTTCGCCACCAAGTCATCTCCAGCCCCCACCCTTGTTTTGGTTTTTGGAGATAGGATCTCAAGTAGTTCAGGTTTGCCCTTGAACTTCTGATGGTCCAGACTCTACCTCCCAAACATAGGGAGTTCAGGAATGTGCCATCACACTGGACTCTTGTCTTCATTCTTGTTTGTTTGTTTGGGGTTCTGTGAATCAAGGTCCTGATACATAATTCTGGCTGTCCTTGAACTCATTCTGTAGGACAGACTGACCTCACACTGGACTCAATCTCCCAAAATTTCCCTGCCTCTGCCTCCAGAGTGTTGGGATTAAAATTGTGTACTACCACACCCAACTAATATTTATTTATTTGAAATTTTAGTTAGGTATTATCAAATGTTATTATTATAATATGCTATGCTATTAATAAATTAAAACACATAAATGTTATTGATATATATTGATGTATGAGGCATTAGATCTCTCTGGATCTCTAGATTCAGGTGCTTGTGACCCTCCGATGGGTGCTGGGAATTGAACTCAGTCCTCTGTCAGAGCAGTGCTAAACTTTGTCTCCAGCCTCTTTTTGAAATAAGATCTTTCTACAAAGTCCAGGCTCATCTCAAACTGCACAGCCCCAACAGGCAAAGACGGCAGAATAAAGTCATCATGCTAGCCAGTAAAATGGTCTTCATGTACGCTAATATTTTACTGTGTTAGTCTGCTGATTAAAAAAAAGAAGAAGAAAAAAAGTTGTTTTTTAAACATAAAAGGTGAAAGAAAGATGGAACGTGCACCAAGCAACCATAAAAGTGAAATTGAACAAGGTGGCACATGCCTGTTATCTTGGCATTCCTGCAGTAGAGGGCAAGGCATATTTAGTTGGTGGCCAGTCCCCACGAGAGAGAAGCTTTCTAAAAAGAAGAGGAAGAGGAGGAGGAAGAAGAAAGAAGAAGGAAGGAAGGAAGGAAGGAAACAAAGGAAGGAAGGAAGGAAGGAAGGAAGGAAGGAAGGAAGGAAAGGGCGGAAAGCAAATTGAGGTATAATGATAAAAGACTGACCCCAACATTGAGAGAAAAGGGGAGGACTCCGGAGCTTAAGGCCAGGCTCTTCACAAGATGAGTTAAAGACCAACCTGGGCTACAAGAGTCTTTATCTCTAGAACAAAACAGAAAGGCAAGTTGGTCATGTGAAAGTCACTGGCTTTGTAAGGTAGGGGACAAGGAGACAGCACGGTAGAACAGTTGATTGCCTTGTCTCTGGAAGGATTCAGCAAAGGGAACATCATGGTACGACTGAAACACGCCTGCTTGAGAAATTTGACTGTTCCTTTTTAATCCTGACTTCTCCGAAGAAGTTCAGATTACTTTAATTCTGATGACAAATTTTGGCACAAAGGACTCCTTCTCCCCACCCCCAGCCCCACCCCCCATTTTTCCTTTTGGAGAAAGAACAGAGGGAATGCCGTGCAAGTTAACATTCCAGGATGCTGGAGTTCCACTGAGGGGGAAAGGATCTTAGCAAAGAGGGAACGTCTCCTGGTTCTTTTGTCAGTAGGGATGAGAACTTCACCACCAAGACCTCTCTCTTTACTCAGGACTGACCCAGTAGAGCAACCAATCAACGTGTGAAGAGCTGCAGGTTCCAAATGCAAGCCTTTGCCTTCTGTTACTTCTTGTCCTTTCACTGTGGACCCTACCATCACTCAGCAAACTTAGAGCAAGGATCCCAGTCCATTTGGTATCCATCCCAACCTATTAGAGCCTAGTAAGGAATTAAGTCCAAAATAATGATTTCTGTTGTGCCCAGTGGTAGAGACATCGTCTAGCAGACACACAAAGCCTTTGTTTAAGACCTACCATCAAAAATAAATAAATAAAATTGGTATGCACACATATACATCACTGGAACTTTTCAGAAATGTAACAAGCAGGGGATATGTGCAATATTAAATCTTATGAGTTTGGTAAATATATGGAAATGGGAGATAAGAATTTCCTTTATCTTGGGACTCACAGAGTAGAATTCTTTTGGTTTGGTTTTGTCGTTATTGTTGGTATTGTTTTGTTTGGTTTGCTTTTTTGAGACAAATCTCAGGTAAGGCAGGCAGGATTCAAACTCAGTATGGAGTTCAATATGGAGCTTACGGTGGTGGCCGTACATTTTTTAATCCTCCTGCTACACATTTCGAGGGCTAGAATTACAGGAATGTGCCACTGCCCCTTGGTACATGCAGGAATACTGATGTTTGAAACTTGTTTTCAGTGTGTATGGAGTGGGGGTGGGGGCGGCTAGGGAATAACTCAGCAGCTGAAATGCCTGTGCTTCCACCTAAGCCTGGACCACCTGACTTCAGCCTCCAGAGTCCTCGTAGTAAAGAGCTGGGCGCAGTGATGTGAGTCCTGTACGTCATGCTCTCCTGTGGAGAGATGGTTGGAGAGATACAGAAAATCAGGGGGAGGTCTACAGGACAGCTAGCCTGGAGGATTCAGCTCCACGGAAACAAAAGAGAGCCTACCTTACCAAAAAAAATGTTTTTTTCAATCTTAAAAATTATCATCTGGCTGGGTGGTGGTGGCACATGCCTTTAATCCCAGCACTTGGGAGGCAGAGGCAGGTGGATTTCTGAGTTCAAGGCCAGCCTGGTCTACAGAGTGAGTTCCAGGACAGCCAGGGCTACACAGACAAACCCTGTCTCGAAAAACCAAAAAAAAAAATTATCATCTGGCCAGGCCGAGGCACACACCTCTGGTCCTGGCACTCAGGAGGAAGAGGCAGGTGGATCTCTGTGAGTTCCAGGCCTGCTTGGTCTACAGAGAGAAATGGAGTTCCAGGATATCTAGGAACACACAAAGAAATATTGTCTCGAAAATCAGAGGTGGTGGTGGTGAGTTGGTGGGTAGGAGGAAGGAGAGGGAGAGAAAGTAAAGAAGTTACCCTCTGGCTTCCACACGCATACTACATCATATACACTTGCACAAACATACACACACAATTCTTTTTTAAGAAAAAAAAAAAAGCACTTGGGAGGCAGAGGCAGGCGGATTTCTGAGTTCGAGGCCAGCCTGGTCTACAGAGTGAGTTCCAGAACAGCCAGGGCTAAACAGAGAAACCCTGTCTCAAAAAACCAAAAAAAAAAAAAAAAAACCCAAAAAAAGAAACAAAAACAATGAAGAAAAATGGAGAAAATAAAAATAACAAAGGTAGCAAAATAAATAGTATTGATGGCATAGACTGTAACTGCAGTCCTTAAGCAGTTGTATTTCCTTGTTCACTTGTTTTCGATATAATAACTGAAAGATGAACTTCATAGTAACTGAAGATGAACTTTGGACTCTCCCACCTCCACCTCCCAAGTGCTTGGTTTATGGCTATGCACTGTCAAGGTGAACAACAATTACGCCCTGTGTAGAAATTTCTTTCTGCCGGGCAGGGGCAGAATTTAATCCTAGCACTTGGGAGGCAGAGGCAGGCAGATTTCGGAGTTCGAGATCAGCCTGGTCTACAAAGTGAGTTCTAGG
>NW_022196909.1:15530524-15538628 GCF_008632895.1 Mastomys coucha
GGAAGATTAAAGGTGTGCGCCACCACCGCCCGGCAAGAAATTTCTTTCTATATAGAAAACAGGGAGAATGAGAAAGAGGCTGACAAGCCTATGAGCCTGTGGCCCTGGCCTGTTCCATCTTCCTGCATGCCGTGCCTTGTGCGTGCCTCTGTATCTCACCAGCTTCTCAGACCTGAGGATAGAGCTCGCTTGCTCCGGAGTCTAACACCTTTCCTCTTTCTGCCAACTCATGCTTCAGAGCCGCGTCCCTTTAACCTAGCAATCCCTTGCTTTCCAGGCCGCAGAAGAAAGTCCAGGTAGGTTAGCATGCAAATCAAGTGCCTTTCACCAGCGGTCTCCACTCCATAATAGTTTTCGGGCACAGCTCTTAAAATGCTTGCTTGTCCCCACAAGCCTTCTCTTGCTCAAACTGGTTCCTTTTGCTACCAGTAACTCGCTTCTTCTTAATCTGTCAAGTACCTATTCAGCATTTAAAACCCGCCGTCAAACATGGAAAGTATACGACTAGTCCTCTCTCCTCCAGAAGCCTTCTATCCTACCTCTGCCACTGGTAGGCTTCTATCCTACCTCTGCCACTCCAGTCAAACCTTGTGCTGCAAGATCCAGAACTCGGGTCTAGATTGCTCTAAGTGCCCGGGAAGCAAATATTTGATGAGCTTGTTTTCTTTGTGTTTTTATTTTTCTTTCTTACCGCTCTAGAGTGGTTGTTTTTGTTGTTGTTGTTGCTGCTGCTGTTGTTTTTTCCCACTACCTTCTTTGAAAAAGCCAAACTCTAACAAATGAGTTAAGAAGTATGAGGCAGGGGGATGATGAACTCAAGGCCAGCACAAGCTAATTTATGAGAAAGAGGGGAGAAAGGAAAAGGGAAAGAGTGGGGGAATAAAACCTCACAAGTGGGTGGGCTTTGACAGAGATAACCGAGCTAACAAAAAGAAAGGCAGGGAACAGAGTTCAACTTCTGTCGTCTCTCCTGGTTGAGAAGATAAAGCCCAGAGCAAAGGCATCCAAAGTAAGACAGGGAGCTTCCCAGCAGGGAAGCGTTAAGGGCTTAACTTCCCTTCTGACAGTCTCCGCTGCTCTCTCTCAAGATCTCTTTTGTTTCTTGGGAAATTCTAAACATATTACAAGGCCTTTTCAATGAAGGGTCTGTTTCCTGTAACTGGTGCCTCCTTTCAATTAAGATCAAACGGAATCCAACATTAAGCGGAGCCACGACTCTTTCTCAAGTTAACGTTAATTATAACTTTGGTGGATGTGTTGCAGCTCGCTCTCAGCCTATCTACTTTTACGGTCAGGGGCAAACCTTCTAGGAGACAGCATTTTGCCTCTATTATTATGGGGCTTGCCTGTAGTAATCCATGGGTATTTCTTCCCAGAAAATCTTTATAGAAGTATTTATTGTATGAAAAATATAAACCTTTATTAGAAGCTAACAATCTGGTCTGTGTCTACTCAGTTTCAGTTATGAACTTTAGGCAATGAAATGTTTTATTCTGATATATCAGTGTGAAACTTGCTACCTTAAAAAAATAATTGCATTCAAAGAATTTACTATTATTGAAAAACGCAGGCAACCATTTCCGCACTAACTCTTGACAATCTCTGATGCCTTAGGTGAAGGTCATCAGCAAGCCTTTTGGTAGGGGTTTCGGAGGACCACAGACCAAAATAGTTAGCACAGTTATTGTTCCTGTAAGTAAGAGTTTACAGAGACATATGTAGCTTAAAGTAACCCTCACCTGATAAAACACAGGCAGATAACTCAAAGTCAGCTGAAAGGCTCATATTTCTATTTGTTAGGCCATCCTGCTTGTAGGCTGATTTTATTTAGCACTGATATTGTCATTTTTTTAAATAGAAACACTTGTCAAGTCGGGCTCTTACTTTTAAATTACAGCTGCTAGAGTTTATTATACACTACCCCTTCTATAAGCAATCTCTGGGTATAAGTGAATTCTCCAGGAGATATTTTATCTGCAGTATCTGTGATTTTTCTTATCTTAGCCACTCCCATATTCAGTTGAGGGACAGGTAATTTTATCAGAGTGGCACATCTCTACTATATACATTCTTGTAACGTATTATAGACACCTGAAAAATACAAATTATTTCTGTCCTAGCTAGTTTTAGATACCTGATACAAACTGGAGTCAGCAGAGAGAGAGGAGACTCAAATGAGAAAAAAATGCCTCCATAAGATCCAGCTATAAGGCATTTTCTTAATTAGTGATCAATGAGGGAGGGCCCGGCCCATTGAAGGTGATGCCACCCCTGGGCTATTCACATAATGATTATGCTTGAGTCTTTGTTGTCTTCAACAGCTAATGATTTTGGGGCTCGTGAGATGGCTCAGTGGTTAAAAGCACTTGATACTCTTGCAGAGGACCCAGCACACACATGGTGGCTCACAACCACTTGTAACGCCAGTTCCAGGAGACCTGAAGGAATCAGGCACGTACATCCACAAACATCCATGCAGGCAAAAACCTTCATACACATAAAAAAGTAAAGATAAAGTCTTCCAGAAAAGTGCAGTTAACCCCTAGTTAAGACTTTCTGGGACTGACGAATCAGAGCCTGAGCTTGGCAGCAGTTAGATAACTGGCCCGTATTACTGTAATGTTTTATGACGTTGGAAAGCATTTATCTGTTGTCAAACTTCCATCGCATCACTGCCGATTGCTAGGAGACAGTAAATGTTTTTACAAGCAAAAAGCCTTCACTTTTTCCTTCTGCTATCTACTGAAGGAAAAAAAAAAAGAAAGAAAGAAAGAAAGAAAGAAAGAAAGAAAGAAAGAAAGAAAGAAAGAAAGAAAGAAAGAAAGTTTGCCGGGTTACTGGTCTACAACACAAGCCTTGTGTTTCGAAGCTAAGGATAAACCTTTTCAGACCTGATTGAGGAAGAGCTGTGTCTGGTTCTTTTCACCTAAACACATCCCTAAGGAGTGGGGGAGCACAGCTGGGTCGGCAAGTCTCAAATTGACGGCACACCACCGAGGCTGGTGGCACACAGTCTGACTGCATGACTCAAGAGGTAGAGGCAAGAGGAAGGTCCAGGTTACTGTGGGCTACCTTGGCAGGTCTCAGGACAAGCTAGGCTACATTACAAGACAAGTTCTCAAACAAAACCAAACCAGAATGTCACTGAAGAACTCTTGCCAGTAGTCCTCTAGCTAACTCAAATCCACCAAACACCGTGGTTGAATTTTTGAAAAGCAGAGAGATAAAACTCTTCATATCACAGAGATGAGACTACACCTGAATACTCGAATTCTCTACCAAGAGTAAGCCCCTACCTCATAAAATTCTCTCCTTCTGCAAACTAACCAGATTGCCTCAACATTAATTAACATAATTGACACGTTATCAATAGATGCCTTTACCGCCCCTGACTAGCTTCCTGTCATCACAGACCATGACTGTCTAAACATCCAACATTAAGCCTACCCTCTTTCCCACAATTATCTTCCAATTGAAAACCATCCCACCATAAAAATCGAACAATGAGCCAGATAAAATTATACAGTGGACAGAGAACTAGTTAGCCATCAGACAGACCAGAAACACGCTTCACAAGTTAACTAAATTGCTGCTTTAAAAAACTAAGTAATCCATTATTGTACTTAGTAGTCACGTCGGAGTAAATGGAACTAAGCAACTAAAAGAAAGTGGAGATGCAGAAATGAAGACTAAAAATTAGCAAAAATTCAAAAATGTGCAATCATTCTACTTAATCTGTGTAACTTTTTTTATACATATATTTTTAAAATGTATCAGCAAAAAGGTGTCTCAGAGCAGGGAGTGTGTCAGGCTCACCAGAATAGCAGAAAACATACACTCTCCCAAGACTAAAACTGATTCTGTGTGCAACATTATATATTGTCTGTGCCTTTAGAAAGCTGAGTAAATAAATTAGAATGCTGTTTCTCTTCTGGAACAAATAGAAAACTAGAAGCTGAGGTTATATATAACTCAGTGGTGAAGTGAGCCTAGTATGCATTAGGCTCTGGGTTTGAATCCCAGAGCATGTATACACACACACACACACACACACACACACACACACACACACACACACACAAATTCCTTTTTTAGCTGGGTGTGGTGGGTCATATCTGTCATCCTAGAATATGGTAGATTGAAGCCACAGAAGTCTAAGGGTAGCCTTGGCTACTTAGTGAATTCAATATGAGCATGAGCTGCCTGTGGCCCATTTCAAAGAATATACACAAAGCAACAAACAATAGTAGCAAAAGGTAAAATGTATTACTGAAAATATACTCCAGCTTATGGTAGTATATTGTTCAAAACCCCGGTTGGAGAGATGGTGCAGCAGTTAAGGGTACTAACTGCTCTCACAGGGGACCACAGTTTGATTCCCAGCAACCACCTGTAACTTTGGCGCCAAGGGGTCTGTCACCCTCTTCTGTCCTCCTCACATACCCACACATATATGGCTTAGACCCACACAGATATATGCACATATACATGAATGAAAATAAAAACACACTTTAAAAATCTTTTTTCAAGGTTTGTGGCTCTTAGCTGAGAGTGGCGGTCCACACCTTTAATTCCAGCACTCCGGAGGCAAAAGAAGGCAGATGTCTAAGAGTCTGAGCCAGCCTGATCTACATATTGAGTTTCAGGCCAGCCAATGCTGACCTGAAAAGCAAACAACCACCACCGCAAAACTTTGTAGGACCGAGCTCCCTAGCCATCTTCCAAACTCCCCCACCACCATGACAAATAAATCTTTACATTTTTTAATTGAAAAACAAAGCAACATTATAAATTTAGCTAGCTTTGAGCTATCTCGCTCTCCTCTAGTCTTAAGACGGATGTGGTAGATAAAGAAAACAAACTCACCCAGGCAGATCCTATGTTTCAGATCTGCCTCACATTGCAAGTTTAAGGCCAGTCCAGGGACAGGAAAAGACTTATCTCAGATTTTAAATAAATCGAGCCTGGTGTAGTGGTGCACAGGTTTAATCCCAGTACGAGAGAGGTAGAAGCAGGCAATCACTGTGAGGTGAGGCTACCCTTAGTTCCAGAACAGCCAGAGGTACATAGGAAGTCTCTATCTCAATAAACAAAAAACAATAATTAGATACATAGACAGACAGACACACAGACAGACAGACAGACAGACTCACAGACAGACAGACAGACTAATAGATAATAGTAGATTGCTCGTAGATAGATATAAAAACTGTTATTTCGATTCTGCTCTGCCCCTGAATTTTACTCTTCTGAGCGGTCTTATCCATTAGTGATGGTGTCTGTTTAGGTTTTTATCTCCTTTATTTTGAGTGTTTCTACCTAATTGTTTTTCAATGTTTCAATCTCATTAAATTTTCCCTCCAACTTTTGCCTCTACTTTACTGTTTCATTTACTTTGGAAGCAGTATTGAAAAGCTCATATTTCCTTAGCTCATGGAACTGTTTGACTCTTCTCTATAAATGATCATTAATTACTTCCCAGCTATGTTTAATCTTGGACTCCCAGATACGAGAGGTAGGTAGTCATTTGATAATGGGTGATGGGTGGTGGTCATGCCATTTTTTTTAATGTTGTTTTTTTTTTTTTATGCACCAAAATAAAAAGGGTTGGGAAGGTAGCTCAGTGAGAGAGCGTGACTAACCTAACATCCTGCCTTTAACTCTCAGAATGGAAAGGGAAAAGAAATTGTTACAGAAAGCAAAAAAACATTTATCATGTAAGTATACCTTACCAACAAATAAAGGTTCCGCATCACCTGCCCATTACATATACAAACAACCAGCAAAAGGCTAATAATATTTTATACTCCATATATGTGTATATATGCCCCACAAGTAACTTAAAGAGTTAGAAAACAGTGTTAGATGAGAGTAAAACAACTCAATTTTAAAAGATCACTCAACAATAGCATCAAGGATGGTGGCATACACATGCGTGCCCAGTTATTCAGGAGGAGGGATGAGCAGTTAATCCCAGGAGTTCCTGGCTTTCTGGGAGATGTGAGAGGAAGAAGGAAAGAGGGGGAGGAAGAAGAAAGGAGGAAGAGAGGAAGAGATGGACAGAGGCAGAGAGGGAAGAGAGGGAGAAAGGGAAGAGAAGGAAGGGAGGGACAGAGGGAACGGAGAGAGGGTTCTCAATTTCCTGTTTTCTGCAATCTTCCTGTTTGGGATCTTAGTAAACTAAGAGCAGTGCTGAAAAAATGTGCTTTGTATGATGCCTACATTTTAGTTAATTTTATTCCAAGGGACAAGAGGATAAGAATTCCAGTTGTTTGAGGGTTAAATAGAAGTAATTGTATTATAACACATTTATTCATGGGGTAACAAAGTATTACAGTATCTTATTACAACACTGGCTTGTGAGATAATACAGTAGAATGAAAAAAGCATGTGAAACAATTTCCCCCAATTTCTTCCTCAAAAAATATTTTTCTATATTTAATGGAAATAATGATATCTTTTGAATTACTTAACTAACTAGAGATCCAAATCCTGGACGTTGAAATCCTGATAGAGGAAACAGGAGACAGCTAGGTAGTCTAGCATATACAGGGACATCCAAGAGTGGCCAAAGTGTCCATCTTTCATCTTCATAGGAACCATGTATATATATCTACATGACTTTATAATTATTAAATGTAAACATAGACAAAATATTAAAAGTCAAAAATGATAAACCTCAAAAATAAGGCTGGTATTTGCACTTTTGTGTTGTGTATTGAACACTGAAAATTCAAAGCAGACTGTTTCCTGTATAGACCACTAAAGTATAGAATATATGTGCCAAAGGACAGCCCTATATTCTCAACAGGATGATATCCTTCATACTGAGTGTTGGAGATGGCTTGGGTGAAAAGATTGGGAGTTGAGAGTATCAAAGGGAAGAATGGTTATGGCCATAGTTTTAATAACAATGGTTACTAAAGTTTAAAATATTTAAGAAGTAAGTTAAAATGTTCAGTTGTCTAAGTTTGAAAAGTCAAGATTGAGCCAGGCGATGGTGGCACACACCTTAAATCCCAGCACTTGGGAGGCAGAGGCAGGCGAATTTCTGAGTTCGAGGCCAGCCTGGTCTAGGAGTGAGTTCCAGGACAGCCAGGGCTACACAGAGAAACCCTGTCTCGAAAAAAACAAACAAACAAAAAAAACCAAAAAACAAAAAAGAAAAGTCAAGATTGAGACCCATAAAATCGAAAGGAAACAAAGAACCCTCTCTGGAGCTGCTGGACTCACTCCCAGCCTACCGCTTGTCTTGGATGAAGACCCTGTGAACTCATCCTGAAGATTCTCACGGCGGCTGAGAGGCAGGAACACGACTCCCACCTGCGTGAGAGTGGTCCAGTGTGTCAGTTCAGTACTAGCTTGTAATGCAGTGAATAAAATCATTTAAGATGTATAATGACTAACTAAGAGAATTAATAACAAGCCCGCACAAGAAAGATGCTGCGGTTTTGCAACGGCAACATTTAATTGCAAATACTCATTTCCAGCTAAATACCAGGTGAAGACTGGTCAGTAAGAATATCTCAGTGAGAGTATCTCAGGTAAAAAGGATCTTTCTGCCAAGGACTAGCATTATCTTAATTAGACCTTTCTGTTCTAGATCCTGGTCCCTAGAAATTGCAGATGAGGTTGAAAATCAGATGCAGTAAATTTTGGGATTCTACTATCTCATAAAGGAATAAGACACAACAGTTGCAGGGGCAATGTACCTATGTACTCGTTTATATTTTGGGGCCCATAAGGTAATGTCACATAACTATATTCCTTTTGTGTAGTCTGGTCTTCATGGAAAGTTAATTAACCTTTTTCTTTTTTTCTTTTCTTTCTCTTTCCCTCTCTCCCTTTCTCTTTCTTTTCTTTTTTAAGATTTACTTTATTATTTATTTTATGTGTATGAGTACACTGTAGCTGTACAGATGGCTGTGAGCTATCATGTGTATGGCTGCTGGAAATTGGACCCAGGACCTCTGCCGGCCCTGCTTGCTCCGGCCCTGCTCGCTCTGGCGTAATTCACTGTAGCTGTCTTCAGACGTACCAGAAGAGGGCATCTGATCTCATTACGGGTGGTTGTGAGCCACCATGTGGTTGCTGGGATCTGAAC
>NW_022196909.1:15538759-15539149 GCF_008632895.1 Mastomys coucha
TCTTCTTCTTCTTCTTCTTCTTCTTTTTTTGGTAAGATAAGGTCTCTGAGAGCCCACGATGACCTTGAGCTCCCAATCCTCCTGCCTCTGCCTTCTCAGAGCTGGGATTCTGGGCCAGTGGCAGCATACTTGGTTTTATTCATGTAGATGTGGAGCCCAGTGCTTTGTACACACTAGCTGAGTATTCTACCTAAACACAGGTACGCTCTAGTGAATTTATGGTTAGACTTTTGAAACTGACCTGCAGTTTCACGAACCGGGTTCTGCCTCGACCGAAGGGAGAAAGGAGACCTGAAACACAGAGTTGGAGAACAAAAGGACGCCGGAGCCAAGTTGAGGGTTTCCAATCAAGGCTCTCCTTTACTTTGGGGGTTCAGCATTTATATACAA
>NW_022196909.1:15539256-15546782 GCF_008632895.1 Mastomys coucha
GAATAACATAAGGAATTCGGGAGGAGTCAGGAAGAGTCCGAAAGGGAAGCGGGCTGCTGGGCTGAAAGTGGAGGCTCAGCATCCCGCAGGTCTCCACTCCGGGGAATGGCTGGAGGTGCAGTCCACAGTGGGGGGAGGAGGTCAACAACAGATGTCCTCAGGCTGTATATGTGCCAGCCAGCAGGCGTAGCTTCCTCTGTAATCCTCGAAGGTGGAACTCATAGTAGTGAGTCTTTGGTTCAGGCACAGAAGGCATGAGTTGAGTCTGCAGTGGCAAGCTCCGATGTCTTGCAGCTGAGGGACCCCAACAGACTCTAGGTATCAGAGGAGAGTCAGAAGACAGGCATGATGATACACTCCTGTATTTCCAGCCCTCGGAGACAGAAACAGAAGCATAGAGAGTTTGGAGCCCTTCCAATTTATACAGTGAGATCTTGTCAAGAGGGTGAGGAGGGCCGAAGGACACAAAAACAAAACAAAATATTCAGAATCAGTTACTAACGTCGTTTTAGAGTTATTTTTATTAATTATGTGCATAGGTATTTTTCCTGAATGTACGTCTGTATGCTATGAGAGTGCCTGGTGTTTGTGGAGGTCAGGAGAGGCATTAGATCCCTTGAACTGGAGTTACAGATGGTTGTGAGTCTCCTTGTGGGTGCTGGGAACCAAACACAAGTCTTGCAAGAGCAAGAAGTACTCGTGCCCTTGGAGCCAATTCTCCAGCCCTCTTAATGAAGTATTTTATGACATCAAATCCCAATTCGGAGGCCTCCCTTTCTCCACGAGAATGAGACCAACTCAGACCTTCAAAAACTCACATGTGAGTGTCCGATGCACTGCGGTCTTGTTTTCTATTTGTCTACCTTATCACCGTCTTTCACTGTCTTTCCCTTCATGTTACAACTGATGCGGTTTTAGCTTAGTCAACCCTTCGGTGAGGTACCAAGAATGCTTTGTTCGACTGCTGGGTGTTTCCAAGCTCTTGGTTAAAAATTTAACCTTCTTTTAGCTGCTCCCACTGATAGCAACTATTGTTCCACTTGGTGGATTAAGTGACCTCAATTCCCTGTTGTCTGGTGTTTGGAATAGCAATCATTCTTTTCAAATGCCTCTTAGATGTTTGGCCATACAGCTACCTCACAAGAATAATTATTGGATAAAATGTGTTTTTCAATCAGCTAATAAAAATGTTCAGACTTAAAAAAAAAATCTGTCCCACAAAACAGCCACAATCCTAGCTAGCTGTAGGTTGTGAAATAAAGACAGGGTGAATACTGGAGACAGAAACGTGTCCACCTACTGAGTGTACTAGTGTTAGTGAGCGGCCAAACTCCAGGGACAAACAGATTCAGAGGGCATGGGATTAATTTTATCTGGAACCTGATATGTTCTGCATTCCTGTGAGATACCAAAGTATTTTTCCAGGAGACGGTGCTGACCCAAAGGCAGTTGTTTACAGTGACAAATGTTTCTCAGGGATCAAGCAAGGAAACAAACAAACAAACAAAAAAGGTCTTTTGGGTCTAACAATTTATGTGTTGTTGATGACCAAGGTGAGACTGTCCGGAGCAGCAGACGGATGAGATTTCAGTGGGTGGAAAGGTGAGCTGGGCATGTTTAAACAGAGCATGCATGAGATTCCTTCTGCGAGTTTGGCTGTGAACACCAGGAAAGAGATAACCAAGTTGACGTTTGGTGGAGGCAGAGGGGAAGGAGGTTACTTATTATTTTCCTTTGTGTTCCAACTGGTCGGAGTTAAGCACAGTTAAATGCCGACTGCCAAGAGCTCAGGAAGAAGACCTGGAAAACATCATGAAATCAGACAGAGGAGCTTTGAGTCTGGAAGCTCAGCAAGGTGACAGACTGGAGGTATCAAGTCTGGGTGGTTCTGTGCACTGGAGATAACCAATATTTCAGTAGGTGTGGTGGTTGGCCTGTGGCTGACCTGAGGCATTGCAAATGCCCAAGGACAGCCAGGGGCCCAGCTGTGGGAGTTGTCCCATTGCTGTCAGGATAGTATCTGTATCTGGCTTCCTAACCACCTGGGGTAGTCATGCCAAGGAAGCTTGGCCTTCATACTTTTGATTTCTATAAGAGAGAAAAAAGAAAGAAAAAGAGAAACAAAGAAAAATCCACCTACCATATTTCCATATTAAAGCTCAAACCAATCCATACATTGGACGTCACTGTACTAGGGCTTGAAAAGAGCTAACTCCAAATTAGATTATAACTTCAGGAAAAAAAAAAGAGTCACATTAAAAATATGTGTTTGTTTGTTTGCTTGTTTGTTTCACGTTGAATTTCCCTAGCACTTGGGAGGCAGGGACCCCAAATTCTCGTGAGTTTGGGGCCAGTTTGGTCTATCTACACAGTGAGCTCAAGAGCAGCTAGTTCAAACACAGTAAGACTTTGTTTCACAAAAACAACAATCTGTAATTATCTACAATAGACAATGTAGGGGCTAAGGATGGAGCTCAGTTAGTAAAGTGCTTGCCTACCATGTACCAAAGTCCTGAACTCAATCCCTAGTACCACAGAAACTAGGGTCACAGAAACATGCAGTAATGGTGCATGTCTATGATCCTAGTATTCTGGAGGTGGAAGCTGGGGGATCAGGAATTCAAGGTCATTCTGTTATATATTACCTAGTTCAAGGCCAGCCTGAGATATGGCAGACACCGTGTAATGAAACAAAAATGAGAGAAAGAATGCACCATGCACGGGAACTAAAAACAAAGTGGTCCTTATTATAACTTCTTAATGGCATTTTTTCATATTAATGGGATTCATTAATTCATTTGACATTTTCATACACACATACTGTGTGCACTGATCTAATCTGAAGTTCTCCTTAACCAAATTTACAGCATTTTCCCATCTGAACATCACCAAGACACGGAGGACAGAATACCATAAGCAAGGCTGATAACAATTGATGGAAACAGAGGCTAAAGTCACAGCTCTGTGAAAGAGGGCTTGCCAAACATACAGCATGCCCTGGGTACCACGGGGAAAGAAAAGGGGTGTGGGGCTGTCTGGTCTCAAAAGCAAGTGTTTATTTAACTTGCTAAATATATTAAAATTCATTATACTAATAAGATCTTGGGAAGAACAGTTGAGGATGAACAAAATGACATATACATCCATGGGAAATAAAACACTGAAAAAAAACGATGTCACTACAGTGGCTAAAATACCTGGATATTGGTCTATGACTGACAGCAAAACTTGGGCCTCTGTGCCAAAGGAGTTGTAAAGTATAAAACACAGTTGACAAGACTTTTAGGGTTTTTTTTTTGGGGGGGGGTTGGTTTTGTTTTGGGTTTTCTTGTTTTTGTTTGTTTGTCTTTTTTACATTAACCCATTGTTTAGCCCATGGACTTCAGCCAATTTAATACAATTTAATCCGTATATTTCTTGGTAAAATTAAAAAAGATATAAGCACATGCTAAATTTATCCTGCAGTCCTCATCTGGCTCAGAATCAAGTACTCCATTCAATGAAAGCAATCAATAGTTTACCTTTCCATAAAGTTACACTGTTACTCTTGGTGGGTGGGAGGGTGGTCTCTTGCTTGCTTATTTGTTGTTTGTTTGTTTGTTTGTTGAGACAAGGCCTCGTGTAGGTCAGTAGTCCTAAACTCCAGATTCTCCAGACACTAGGACTAAAGGTTTGTGCCACCGCACTTGACTAATGACGGTCAATCAGACCAAACTTTTTGTTGTATAAGATGAGTTATTTGAAAACTTGTTTTCTTTTTTATTTTCTTCCTTCCTTTCTTTTTTTCTTATTCTTTTTTTTCATTTGTTTCTTTCTTTGAGATTAAAGGTATGTGCCACCACCGCCCAGGGGAAAAATCATTTTTTTTAAGATTTATTAATTAATTATTATATGTAAGTACAATGTAGCTGTCTTCAGACACACCAGAAGAGGGCATCAGATCTCATTACAGATGGTTGTGAGCCACCATGTGGTTGCTGGGATTTGAACTCAGGACCTCCAGAAGAGTAGTCACTGCTCTTAATCACTGAGCCATCTCTCCAGCCCGGAAAAATCATTTTCATTTCCGTATACTAAAGAAGTAGAAATTCGATTTACAAAATTTTTCTCAAATAAGCGGATATTGTCCATATCAGGACTCAGGAGGCAGAGGCAGGCAGATCTGTGTGAGTTCAAGGCCAACCTGGTCTACAGATCAGGTTCTAGAACAGCCAGGGTTATACAAGGAGAAACTCTGTCTTGGGAAAAATAAAATAAAAATAAAAGCAAAAACAGACAAATGAATGAAATAAAAATAAAAAGAACAAAAAAATACATTAAAGTATTAAAACCATAGTGTTTGTTCTGTAATTGTTTAAAAAAAATAAACAAACTTCTCTGTAAACTCTAGTTCCTGGGAATAATTCATATAGCCCGCAGAGTTAGTTGCTGTACCCGTAAGCTCATTAATCCCATTCGCAGCTTTTATAATAAGGACTGTAAACTTGTTGAATTTTTATTTGTCATTTCACTTTTCTACAGTAGAAATTAAAATATATATTATTATACTTTATATTATGTAAGCTAATATATAAACTAATTATGTATAATTAATACATATTAATAATATGTGTATACTGTTCTGTGTCTACTGTTTTATGCTAACAGAATAAAATTCATAATAGCATTTAAAACAACAAATATCCACAAGTAAGTATCTAAGCGTGGTTAGAGCATTCCTGTAGCTGCAATACTCAGACAGTAGGGAGGAGGCAGGAGAATTGTCACACATTCAAGGCCAGACAGATTTACATAGTGAGTTCCAGGCCAGGTAGAGCCATGCAAAGTAACCTTGTCTCAAATAAAATAAAATTAACCAAACCTGAGACGTTGTATAAAATGTTGTCTAATTGTGTGAATACGCCCAGTTCCTTACCCTTCTTCCCCACCTCCCCTCTCATCAGGATCCATTCACTTTCCATGTCTCATTAAGAAAACAAACTAGCATGCAAGGAATACATGTATTAATAATACAAAAAAGAAGAAAGTAAATCATAAACAAAAAATCAGAATATTACAAAGCAACCAAATGAGAAAAAGAGTCAAAAGAAAATGCCTAAGAAACATATATAGACACAAAGACACACATGTTCACACACACACACATACACACATGTTCACACACACACACATACACACATGTTCATACACACACACACACACAGGAATCCTACAAAGATGCAAAATAGACACCATGAGTACTGTAAGGTTAAAAAAAAAAAAAACTGCCCTGGCTTAGCATTATGAAACAAAGAACTCCAA
The DNA here is from genome assembly GCF_008632895.1 of Mastomys coucha. Lineage (NCBI taxonomy): Eukaryota > Metazoa > Chordata > Mammalia > Rodentia > Muridae > Mastomys > Mastomys coucha. The sequence goes on from NW_022196909.1 coordinate 15,544,558, forward strand.
CTATATATTTGAAGTTTGTTTCATGTAGGCCGTTTACTGCTGGGCCTGGGGCCTGCCTTTAAGGATGGTTTGATTCCCCTTAAGAATGGTTTGAAACTTCCTTGGAGAAAATTAATTTTTTATTGGCAAGGGGTGATCAGCATCTGGATTAGGGATGGGGGCTCTCCTTTTAGTCCTAGAACCCCGAGAAAGCCCTGTACACGTGCCAAAGTCTCTGAGTATGTATGTGTGTTGCTCCTAATGGATTTAGAAGGCCTGGTTACCTTGGTATTCGTTCTCCATCCCCATCGACTCCCAGTACTCTTTCTGTCTCCTCTTCCACTGGGTTCCCTGAGCCCAGATAGGAGGGATTTGACGGAGACATCCCATTTAAGGCTGAGTGTTCCAAGGCCTCTCACTCTCTCCATATTTGTCTGGCTGCGAGTCTCTATGTTTGTTCTCGTCTTCTGAAGAAGGAAACATCTCTGCGGAGGGCTGAGTAAAACCCTGAGGAATATAACAACATGTCTTCAGATTGCTACATTCCTTGAGCATAACAGTAGTATTTGGTTTGATCCTAGGATACCGGCCTATATAGTTTCAGGTTCTTGGTCACCCAAGAAGTATAGGGTATGGATTCCATCTTGTGGAGTAGGCCTTAAGTCAATCAAATATTGGTTGGTTATTCCTACAAGCTTTGTGCCGGTATGGCACCACTGTGCACTACAGGCAGGTCACTCTTGTAGACCTGAAGGGTTCATAGCTGGGTTGGTGTTGACCTTTATCTTTGACAGTGTGGAGAGTATCTTCCAGTACCACGAACACTAATCCACAGGGATGAAGTCTCTAGATATGCATCCGCTCACCATCTTTGTGTTCAAGTGGGTTGTGTAAGTGCTGCTGTTTTCAGTAATAGGGTCTTGCTTAAAGTTTGTTGGAGAACAACACATATCATCTTGGAAATAGCCTTGGCTGTTTGGGGGGTTCCCATGAGATCACTTTGGCCAGTAACCTGATGAGACATAGCCCATTCCCAGGACTCAGGCTTTCTTTTGGTGATGAGAGAGGTCCAATTAGGGCTCTATCTTCCTTGTTATATGGCAATTTTACTTAGGTCACCTTCGTATTTGTAGATAGTACAGGAAGTATCTACTGTGTTAGGTTTCCACATAGACCCTCAAACGGCCTTTAGATTTAGCTATTCCTCTCCCTATTTCCTCCCTCACTGAACTCTTTCCTCACCTCCCTTATTTGAACCACTTACTCCAGTCCGCATCCTTATCTATCCATAACTATCTATTCTATTTCCCTTTCCTAGGGAGATCTATTTGTCTTCCCTAGTCCTTTCCTCTATACCTAACCTCTGTGTTTCTGATAATTGTAGCTACTTATACCTGCCTTAGCAGCTCTTGTAGACCTGAAGGGTCTACAAGAATCCAGATGTAAGTGAATACATGCCATATCTCTACTTCTGGCCCTGAGTTCCATCACTTGAGATGATTGGTTTTTTTCTCTCTCCATCAACTTACCTGAAAATTTTAAGATTTCATTATTTTAATGGCTGAGTAATACTCCAGGGTATAAATGTACTCCATTTTGTTCATCTAGTCATCTGTTGAGAGACTTTATTTAGAGTTTTTGGATAGTAGTAACAGAGCAGCAATGAATATGGTTGAGCAAGAGTCTCTGTAATCTGAAGTAGTCCTTTGGGTGTATGCCCGAAAGTGGTATAGCTAAATCTCTAGGTCGATCTATTGCCATCTTCTGAGTTATAGCCACACTGGTTTGCATTCTGGATGTACAAGTTTGCACTCCCAGCAACAGTGCATGAGTGTTCCGCTTACTCCACATCTTCACCAGCATGAGCCGTCATTTATTTTATCTTGGCCATTCTTACTGGTATAAGATAACATCTCAAAGTAGTCTTGATTTTCATTTCCCTGTTGACTCAAGACGTTGAATATTTCTTTATCCATTCGAGTTTTCTCTACTGAGAATTTTATGTTTAGATCTCTACCTTATTTTTAGATTTGGCTATTTATTTTCTTGATGTACAGATTTTTGAGTTCTTTATAAATTTTGGATATTAGCCTTCTATCAGATATGTATTGGAAAAAAGAAAAAAGAAAATGAAAACAAAAATGAGAAAGAAAATTTTCCCCTTTCTATAGTCTGCTGCTTTATCTGAATGATGGTTTTCTTGCCATACAGAAGCTTTTTTTTTTTTTGGGTTTTTTTTTTTTTTT
>NW_022196909.1:15546792-15576653 GCF_008632895.1 Mastomys coucha
AGACCAGGCTGGCCTCGAACTCAGAAATCTGCCTGTCTCTGCCTCCCAACTGCTGAGATTAAAGGCGTGCACCACCACCGCCCGGCTGTTTCATGCTAAAATTATGCTGTTTTAATAATTGTAGTCTGTAGTACAAATTGAAGTTAGGGATAGTGATAGCTACAGCAGGATGATTCTGCCTGGGGTTTCTATATTTTCCATATGAAGCTGAAATCATACTTTCAACTTCTATGAATAATTGTCTTGGAATTCGCATGGGGATTACACTGGATCTGTAAATTGCTTTTGGTAAGATGGCCATTTTTTGCTGTATTAATCACAGTGATCCATGAGCATTGGAGGTCTTTCCACCTTCTGATATCTTCTTCATTTTCTTACTTCAATGTCCTAATGTATTTACTATACAAGTCTTTCCTTCTCTTGCTGAGGGAAACCTTAAGATATTTTGTATTATTTGAGGCTATTGTAAAAGGTCTTATTTACTTGATTCTGTCTCAGTCCATATTTCATTTGTAAATAAGGGGGCGACTGACTTTTCTGTGTTAATTTTCTGTGTTAATTTTATATCCAGCTACTTTGTTGAAATTTTTTTTTTATTACCTGTGGGCACTTCCGGGTAGAATTTTTAAGGTCGATTATACATACCATTATATCATCTGCAAATAAAGATATTTGGCTTCTTCCTTTCCACCCTCTTGTAACTTCCTTTGTTCTTTTGTTCCTTTGTTCCTTGATCTCCTTCGGTTGATTTATTCTTTTAGCTTAGACTTCAAGTACTATATTGATTAGGTAGGGCAAGAGTGGGCAAAGTTGTCTTGTTTCTGGCTTTAGTGGGAACGCTTTGAATTTCTTTCCACTTAAATTGATGTGGACGATGGGCTTTTTGTAAATTGATGTGGACGATGGGCTTTTTGTAAATTGCCTTTATTAAGTTGAGTTGTCCTCCTTGTTCTTCTTAACTCTCTTGGAGTTTTATAACAAAGGGATGTTGAATTTTGTCAAAAGCCTTTTTTTGTATCTAATGATATGATCATGTGACTTTTGTTTTTTTTTAGTCTTATTATATAGTGGTTTACCTTTACTGGTTTACATATATTCCATCATTTCTGAATATCTGGCATGAAGCATGCTTGACCATGGTGAATAATAGTTTTGATGTTTTCTTTGATTTGAAATATTTAATTCACAGAGAAAATTTGTAATTATTTTATTGAAAGTTTTTGAATCTATATTTATAAAGGAATTAGTCATAAATTGTCTTTCTTTGTTAGGTGTTTATGTGGTTAAGACGTCAGGGCAACTGTGGCCTCATAAAAAGAATTGGGCAATGTTTCTACGAATTCTATTTTTTCAAGTAATTTGAGAATTGTTGGTATTAACTCCTTGAAAGTCTCCTAGAATTCTGTGCTAAAATTGTCTGGTCCTAGGGTTATCATATTTTAGTGACTGCTTCTACTTCACTAGGGGCTATAGGTCTGTTTAAATTGCTTATCTGATCTTAACTGTGGTAGATTGTATATATCTATTTCTCTTAGACTTTCCAATTTGATAAAGTACAAGTCTGGTAATTTGAATGTAATTGGCCCTTATCAGCCCATGGGGAGTGGCGCTATTAGGAGGTGTGGTCTTGTTGGAGTGGGTGTGGTCTTGCTGGAAAAAATGTGTCACTGTGGGAGTGGGCTTTGCGGTCTCCTATGCTCAAGCTACACTCAGTGTGGCACACAGTCTCTGGCTGCCTTCTGATCAAGATGTAGAACTCTCAGTTTCTTCTCCAGCGCCATGTCTACATGCATGCTCCCCACCATAATGATAATAAACTAAACCTCTGAAACTGTAAGCCAACCCCAATTAAATGTTTTATTTGATAAGAGTTCCTGTAGTCATGGTGTCTCTTCATAGTAATAAAACCCAAACTAGGAGAACAAGTTTTTAAAGTATAGCCGTATGATTATGTGAATTCCTTCAGTGTCTGTTGTTATAACCCCTGTTTCACTTTTCATTTTATTAATTGGGTCTTCTCTTATCAATCTTATTGAATTCCTCAAAGAATCAACTCTTTGTTTCACTGATTCTTTTTATTGTTTTGTTGTTTATTTGTTTCTATATTATTGATTTCAGATCTGAGTTTGATAATTTCTTGTTATCTATTCCTATAGAATTTTTTTTTCATTTTCAATTGAACTGCTAAGTTACTCTTATGATATTTCTCCAGTGTTTTATTGTAGGCACTTAGTGCATGAACTTGCCTTTTAGAACCACCTTCATTATGCTTCATAATCTTGGATATGTTATATTTTTATTTTTATTCATTTCTAAAAAGTTTTTAAATTTGTTCCTAGTTTTGGTCTTGAGCCTTTTTGTTTGTTTATTTGTTTTTGTTTTGTTTTGTTTTTTGGAGACAGGGTTTCTCTGTGTAGCCCTGGCTGTCCTGGAACTCACTCTGTAGACCAGGCTGGCCTTGAACTCAGAAATCCACCTGCCTCTGCCTCCCAAGTGCTGGGATTAAAGGCGTGTGCCACCATTTTTTAATTTTTCATTTAGTAAACAATTATTTAGTTTCCATGAGTTTGTAAGCTTTCTGTTATTTTTGTTATTGCTGATATCCTGCTTTAATCTATGGTGTTCAGATAGGACGTGTGATGTTATTTTTACTGTCTTATATCTGTTGATATTTGTTTTGTACCAAGTATGTGGTCAATTATGAAGAAAATTCCATGAGCTGCTGAGAAGAACATATATTCTGTGTTTTGGTGAAATGTTTTGTAAATACCTGTTAGGTCCATTTGATTTATAATATCAGTTAGCTCTATCATCTCTGTGTTATTTCTGTGTTATTGTCTAGAGACCCTATCTATTGGCAAGACTTGGGCATTAAAGTCACCTACTACTACTGTGTGAGTATCAATATTCAATTTAAACTGCGGTAGTGTTTTTTTTTTCTCTTGGTAGATGTTTCCTTTGATGAGTATTGTGTGACCTTCCCTATATCTTCTGACTAGTTTTGGTTCAAACTCTATTTTGTCAAATACTAAAAATAGGTTCCCTGGCTTGCATCTTATGTCTGTTTGCTTGGAATGTCTTTTTTCATCCTTTTATCCTGAGATGAAGTCCAGCATTGATGCTGGTGTGTTTCTTGGATGCTGAAGGAGAACATATCCTGTTTTGAATTCATTCTGATAGTCTGAGTCTTTGTATTGATGACTTGAGACCCTTGATGTTGACATTTATGAGTGGGTAGTGTTTGTTGGTTCCCACTATTTTGTTGTTGTGTGGATTTCCCCTCACTTTTGATTTGCTGCTCTGAGGATATTTATTCTTTGGGTTTTCTTGGGGGAGGTTATCCTCCTCACGTTGAAGTTTTCTTTCTAGCATTTTCTGTAAGGTTGGATGTGCAGATAAGTGTATTTAATTTTTTGTTGTTGTTGTTTGGTTTTTCGAGACAGGGTTTTTCTGTATAGCCCTGGCTATCCTGGAACTCACTCTGTAGACCAGGCTGGCCTCGAACTCAGAAATCCGCCTGCCTCTGCCTCCCAAACGCTGGGATTAAAGGCGTGCGCCACCACCACCAGGCTAAATTTGGTTTTTTATCATGGAATGTTCTTTTCCCATCTGTTATGATTGAAAGTTTTGCTGTAGTAGTCTGGGGTACTGTCTTAGTCAGGGTTTCTATTCCTGCACAAACATCATGACCAAGAAGCAAGTTGGGGAGGAAAGGGTTTATTCAGTTTACTCCCACATTGCTGTTGATCAACAGAGGAAGTCAGGACTGGAACTCAAGCAGGTCAGGAAGGAGGAGCTGATGCAGAGCCCGTGGAGAGATGTTCCTTACTGGCTTGCTTCTCCTGGCTTGCTCAGCCTGCTCTCTTATAGAACCCAAGGCTTCCAGCCCAGGGATGGCACACCCACAAGGGGCCCTACACCCTTGATCCCTAATTGAGAAAATGCCCCAAGGCTGAATCTCATGGAGGCACTTCCCCAACTGAGCTCACTTCTCTGTGATAACCCCAGCCTGTGTCAAGTTGACACACAAAACCAGCCAGTACAGGTACCATATGTGATCTCTTAGAATCTGCAGAACATCTGTTCAGACCCTTCTGGCTTTTAGAGTTTCCATTAAGAAGTCAGGTATTATTCTAATAGGTTTGCTTTTACATGTTTTTTTTTTTTTACAACTTTTAATATTTTTTCTTTGTTCTGTGATTTTGATTATTATGTGACTTGAGTGATTTCTTTTGTGGTACAGTCTATTTGGTATTCTCTCTGCTTCTTGTACCTTGAGAGGTCCTTCTTTCTGTAAGTTGAGAATAATTTCTTCCAGGGAATCTGAAACACGCTTCTGACATCCCTGGGCAGCAAGCACACACATGGTACACAAATACACACAAAGATAAAACAATCACACACCTAAAATAACAAATAAATAAGATGTTCCCGATTAACCTGGTGCACAGAATGATACTGGGGGGGGGGGGAAGGGGAGTGTCTTCATTACTTTTTCTATCGCTGTGACAAAACAACCTGATCAAGACAACTTATTTTTCTTTTAAAGATTTATTTATTTATTATGTGGAAGTACACTGTAACTGTCTTCAGACACACTTTCTTCTTGCTCTGGGCCTGCTCGTTTGCTGTAGCTATCTTCAGACACCCCAGAAGAAGGCATCCGATCCCATCAAGAACCACCATACAGTTGCTGCGATTTGAACTCAGGATCTCTGGAAGAGCAGTCAGTGCTCTTAATCACCGAGGCATCTCTCCAGCCCCCAAGACAACTTATAAAAGAAAGCATTTGATTCGGGGTTTATGGTTTCAGAGTGTTAGTGCTGGATATTGGGAACAGAGGAGAGCTCACATCTTGATCCACAAGTTGGAGGCAGAGAGAGGTGAGGGAGAGAAAGTGAACAAGAAAGGAAGAGAGAGGGAGAGAGAGAAGAGGAGAATGGGAGAGATAGCAAGAAAGGAAGAGAAAAGGAAGAGAGGGAGAGAGAGAGAAAGAAAGAGAAAATAGGAATGGGAGTGGCAGGAGTACTTTGAAGCCTCAAAGCCCACCCTAGGGACACACTCATTCCAACTAGAACACACCGCCTAAGCCCAATCCTTTCCCAACAGTTCCAAACAAATGCAGACATTGTATACAAACATATAAGCGCATTGGAATGAAAGAGGAATAGAGAGAGAAAAAAATCTCACATTCTATTTTTGTTTTTGTTTGTTTTTTGGGGGTTTTTCGAGACAGGGTTTCTCTGTGTAGCCCTGGCTATCCTGGAACTCACTCTGTAGACCAGGCTGGCCTCGAACTCAGAAATCCGCCTGCCTCTGCCTCCCAAGTGCTGGGATTAAAGGCGCGCGCCACCACCGCCCGGCTCCTCACATTCTATTTTTATTTTGTTTTGTTTTGTTTTCAAAACTGTGAGTCCTTAGATAGCCTAGACCGTTCTTGAACTGCGGATCTTTCTGAAGACTCCTCAGTGCTGGAATTACAGGTACAGTCTAGCAATTCAGAATACATTTGAGGATGGAGAGAGATGGCTCAGTGGCTAAGAGCACTCTGAGTACTCTCTCAGAGGCGCGACTTTTGATTCCCAGAACCTACATGGTGACTAACAACTATAATTCTAGGTATCCAACACCCTCTTATAGCCTTCATGCAGATGGGACACAGACATAGCTGGAGGCAAGATACCATACACATAAAATACAAATAAGTAAATCTCAGATAATGTATACAGGTTTAGTAGTTACCATGCCAAGTAGAACTCTGTGTAAACACCAATGGCAAACTGCATAGAGTCTCATACTTACGATCTAATGACTCAGGGAGTGGAGGCAAGAAGTACAAGAATGCACATCACACCAGGCAGTAGTGACAAATGCCTTTAATCCCAGCGCTTGTGAGGCAGAGGCAGGGAGATTTCTGAATTTGAGGCCAGTCTGGTCTACAGAGTGAGTTCTAGGACAGCCAGGGCTACACAGAGAAACCCTGTCTCCAAAAACAAAAACAAAACAAAAACAAACAAACAAACAAAAAGAATTCACATCACTCCTGAGTGTCTAAAGCCTACTTGGGTTGCATGAGATCCTGTCTGAAAGTTAAAATAAATAAACAGATAGATAAAAAATAGATAAATAAATAAATAAGGAAATCAATTTCGTTGTTTAAAAGGGAAAATGATTAGCAAGAAACTAAGTGATGGAAAGGAGTCATGCCTGATGATATCAGATGATATCAGATGATACCACTGAGCTATCAAGAGGTACCACTCTCCAGGTATTAACTTTGAACCAGCAGGCCAGCATGTGGACAGAAGAAATGACACACAATGAAAACATTTGGTTTTTTTGTTTTTTGTTTTCTGAGTCAAGATTTCATTGTATGAACCTGTATGGTTTAGAACTCTCTATGTAGACCATGCTGGCCTCAAACTGACAAAGATCTGCCTTCCAAGATCAGGATCAAAGCTAAAAAAAAAATTTTTTTTTTAATATTTTAAATTACCTATGTATGTATGGGGGCATAATGTCCTTGGAGGTCAGAAGAGGAAATCTGATCCCATGGAGGTGGAATTACAGATGGTTGTGATCATCTATAAGCATGGGTCCTGGAAACAGAACTGAGGCCCTCAGTAAAAGCTACAGCAAGCATTCATAACTGCAGAGCTAGGTCCTTTTTTAAAGAAACAGCACAGCCCAGGATGGCCTGGAGCCAGCAGTGACCTTGCTATATATCTCAGCAAGATGTTTACATTAGAATACCTGGGCCCTGGGTGATGCTAATATTTAGTATTGGAAAACACGAGCCTTTGTCCGCAACCACGTGAAAAGCTTTACTAATAGAACTCTATCCACTGAGGTTTTCCTTTTTTTTTTTTTTTTTTTTTTTTTTTTTTTTTTTTTTTTTTTTTTTTTTTTTTTTATTTCCTGAGACCAATCCTCCTATATCTCAGGCTGGCCTTGAACTTGAACTTACTCTGAAGCAGACCTTGAACTTCTCTCTGATCCACCTGCCCAGGACTTCCAGGGTGCTGCGATTATGGGTGGGTACCACCACACCTTGTTTATCAATAGCAACTGCTTCCTCTCCTCCCTCTCCATTTCTTCCTCCTTTTTTAAAGAAACAATGTAGCCCAGGATGGCCTGGAGCTTGCTGTGACCTTGCTGTTATATCCCAGGCTGGCTTTGAACTCATAATTCTCCTGCCCCAGCCTTCCTGGGCTTGAAATCACAGGTATGCGCTTCTCAGTGAGTTCTTGGTTTTGCCCATAAAAGCCACTCCAGAAATGCTGGGTGTGGTGACATAGAACTGTAATTCCAGTACTCATCAGCAGGGTGAGATGGGAGGACCATGGGACTTTGTGTCTCAGGCCAGTCTAGGTTTCATCATGGGGGAAACACACACACACACACACAGGAGGGAGAGAGAGATAGAAATAGAGAGACAGAGACAGAGATGGGGGAATAGAAAGGAAGGGAGAAAGACAGAGACAGAAGAGGGGGAGAGAGACAGGAAGAGAGAGGGGGCTTAATCCCAGCACTTGAGAGGCAGAGAACTCTGCCGATTTCTGAGTTTGAGGCCAGCCTAGTCTACAGAGTGAGTTCCAGGACACTCAAGGCCACACAGAGAAACCCTGTCTCTGAGGAAAAAAAAAAGAAAGAAAGAAAGAAAAAAAAAGAAAGAGAGAGGGGGAGACAGAATTTGATTTTCTATTGCCTGGGTAATGTAGTTGAACCAACAAAATCGAAGGGTGTGGTGAGAGGAGGGTTTTCTGTGTTTTTGAAGCTGACAGCTCAGATGTTGCAAGGAATCTCAGTCAGTTTATCTTCATTTTCTTTTCACCTCAATACACAGTGACCTGTCCCGTGTTGAGAAATCAACCAGTTCCCCCTAAGCAGCCTTAGATGTCAAAACCTCTCACAGCTCATTTTATAAACAAGTTAAGCAAGGTACAAAAACTAGAAGCCTCCTTCCTCTGCGGACCCTGCGCACAATGGAGCAGTGAGAGTGACAATAGCTGCTCATCTGAAGCGAATCCAGTCAGCTGGATCATCAAGGAAGCCATCTTTCAAGCGCGGAAGAGCATAAGCTTGCCTTTTTTTTTTTTTTCTTTTTCTGTCCTTCCTGATGAGATTTACATCAGCAAAATGCTTTGGCACCGTTCCCTCCATTTCATCGGCAGTTTTATCTCACATTTCCCATCTTCTCACTTTTCCCCTAGACTCAGCTCAGAAGTAGCTACCAAGCCCAAGGCTTCCTTCTGCACTGTGGCTTCTTATGAAATCCTTTCTTATTTGAATTCACTTTTAAAACGCATGAAGATACCAAGTACACTGTTTCTAGATTTGTTTGCAGAAACTTTGATAGTATTTTTTTTTTTTAATGATTTACCTTTATTTTTATGTGCATTGGTGTTTTGCCTGCGTATATGCCATGAGTGTCAGATCTTGGAGCTACAGGTAATTGTGAGCTGCCATGTGGGTCCTAGAATTTGAACCAGGTGACTCTGGAAGAGCAGAAAGTGCCCTTAGCTGCTGCACCATCTCTCTAGCATCCCCTTCTTATGCCCTTACCTTTTGTTTTTTTTTTTTAAACACTCTGTAACCTGGGTTGAACTAGAACTATGTAACTCAGGCTGGTCTTGAACTCATGACTATCAGCCACAGCTTCAGCTTCCCACACAGATGTGAATCATCACAGAGGCAAAGCACTGCTATTTTCAGAAGCCATTGGCACAGTTTCTTTACTATAGGAGTTATTGATTTATCTCAGCTTTTTGTATCATGGTAGTTGGTATGACTCAAACCTTTCTAAGCAACATTTTTAGGAAGTTGAAGGGAACTGAAATTGTACCTGCAAGAATAAATAAGGATATTTATGGCCGGGCGGTGGTGGCACATGCCTTTAATCCCAGCACTTGGGAGGCAGAGGCAGGTGGATTTCTGAGTTCGAGGCCAGCCTGGTCTACAGAGTGTGTTCCAGAACAGCCAAGACTACACAGAGAAAGCCTGTCTCGGAGAAAAAAAAGAAAAAAGAAAAAACAAAAAACCTATTCTGAACAACCTATTCTAAAGTAACCCTCACAAGGTTATTTTATTGCTAAGGATTGAAGCTCATACCAGGCAGGTTATGCCAGCAAGTAATATCCCCAGCTCTTTTTATATTTTGGGTTTTTTTTGTTGTTGTTGTTGTTCTTGTTTTTGTTTTTTAAATTTGAAACAGGGACTCACTAAGTCACCTAGGTGGCCTTGGTCTTTGGCCTTGCAATCTTCCTGCCTCAGTCTTTGTGTGTCTGGGGTCATAGGCATACTAAAGCATATAGAAAACAGGTATGGTCATTCACACCAGTAATATTCGCACCTCAGAATCTGAGGCAGGAGGATTGTTTAAGGACAATTTGGGAAAATACCTAACTTAATAGTTCTAACCTACCTTATATATGGAAACTTTGTTAATAATTGTCTTCGGTTTTTGTTGTTGTTGTTTGTTTGTTTTTGTGACAAAATTCCATGACTAAAAGTAAGGTGAGGACAAAAGGGGTTTATTTATTTCATTTACGGTTGTAGTCCATCTTCTAGGGAGATTGGAACAGAAACTCAAGGCAGGAACCTGAAAGCAGGAACTGACACAGAGCTCACAGAGGAACACTGTTTGCTCTTCCTGGCTTTGTTCAACCTCCTTCCTTATATCACTCAGGACCACCTGGCAGTGTGGCCCCACACAAAGTGAGTTGAACATCCATCATCAGTCAAGGAAGTACCTCATAGGGTTGCCCATAGGTCAAATCTAGTAGGGAAATTTGCTTTATTGAGTACTCCTCTTCCCAGATAAATCTAGTTTATGTCAGGTTGACATAAAACTACCCAGGACAATAATATATTTTTTTAAAGTTGTTGAGAAAACAACAACATCAGCAGCAGTGAAAAAAAAAAAAACAAAAAACAAAAACAAGGGAAAATCAGCATTATAGAGAAAGATTGTTAAAGGATACAGCATATGACTTTCAAATCCCTTTCCTATCTTCTTTTCCTTTATTTATATTTTTTATTTTATTTATTTATTTATTTTCATCTCTTTTTACTTTTTTTATGAGACAGGATCTTAGTCTGTAGCCCCAACAGCCCTGAAACTCATCGTGTAGGCCAGGCTAGATTTACTTACAAAAACCTACTTGCCTCTGCTTTCAAGTGCTGAGATTAAAGGACTGTGCTACCACACTGGTCTAGAGAAATCACATGCAGGCTCTCTCCGAAATGGAGAAGTAGCCCAGTGGTTAAGAACACATACTATTCTTCCTAAAGGACCTGGGTTCAGTTCCCAGTACCTACAACATGGAGTTCATAACCACCTGGTCCTCTAGCCTTCCAGGACATAGAACATCTGTGCTCACCTGTACTGATGCACACCATGTACACAAATAAAATTAAAACAAATCTTTTTAAAAGACTCTGAAGCTCTCCCCGAAATGGAGAAGTAGCCCAGTGGTTAAGAACACATACTATTCTTCCTAGAGGACCTGGGTTCAGTTCCCAGTACCTACAACATGGGGTTCATAACCACCTGGTCCTCTAGCCTTCCAGGACATAGGACATCTGTGCTCACCTGTACAGATGCACACACATGTACACAAATAAAATTAAAACAAATCTTTTTAAAAGACTCTGAAGTATCAGGAAAGTCTAAATATGGAAGATTAGCTAATTTTAACAAACTATAGTTAATTTTTTAGGTGGAATAATGGCATAAAATTATACTTTAAAAAGGCATCTTTCTCAGAGAAACATATGGAGGGCTTGAGAATAACGACGTTCGTTCGTAGAATACTTGCCTAGACTTTATGCAGCATCCCTGGACTCCATCCCCAGCCTCAGATAAAATATGAGGCAAAGTGACTCAGATATGTAACCTCAGCTGGTCCCAGGTGGAGACAGGAAGAGTAGAAGTTCTACTGCAAAATTACAAATAAGAATTTTAATGTCATCTTGGATACATAGTGACTTCAAATTTAGTCTGAGAGAACTCAACTCAAAAAAAAAAAAAGTACCAGTGTGGTGATAACTGAATCACAGTGAGTTGATTTTCAGTATGGTCTACATAGAGAGTTTCAGGTAAGCCAGGGCTACATAATGTAATCCTGTCTTAAAACAAAATAAATTTTATGAAAGAGAGAGAGAGAGAGAATCAATGAAAGAAAGAGCTAAACATACCAGATTAAACAAAAAGAAGGCTAAGTTAAGAAAGACCCAGTGATTGTTAGTGAAAATTTGCTTTGTGAATTTCTTATAGTTTTGGAAATTTCTACCAAAACCAAAAAAGGTATTTTAAAAAACACTAACTTTTTTTTGGTCAAACAGTCTCTCATCAGGACAGAGTGGGAAACAAAAACGCAGTTTTCCTCGGGTGGAAGAGAAAGGAAGAGAGACTTAGTCCTGATCCTTCTTTCCTGGGGAATCGGACTGTGTACCAAGGCCATTTGGTCTGCTTCAAGGCTATCACCTGATGGCGCATGCTCTCCCTGTTACTGTGTGGGCTTTGTGCAGGCTGCTCCTGTCGGCCTAGGCTTTGTTACACAGTTGCAGCCCATAATCATCTGTGCAGACTCCTTCCACTCCCATGGTAGGGCCCTTCTTACCTATCACTCTAGCTTCACTCTTTAATGCTCTGGGTATTGTTAGAGCTCTTTAAAAAAATGGGGGGAAGGACCCCACACTCAAGGCTCAAGAATGGCGACCCCAAACATCACCAAGACACGTACTTGATGCAAGTATTGATCAGCAAGAGGTTCTTTTATTCAGCGCTGGGCGAGACTCATATCCCACGCAGGGTTAGAGGAGTCTGGCCCCAAGCAATAATTGAAACAGGTTTTTATACCCACACAGTTGCTAGGGAAAAAGGGGAAACTAAGGCAGGGGAAAGTACGGGATAGTCTCTGATTGGTGCTGGCTTGTGCTAGGGTTCAGAAGCAGGTTAGCCACCTGGCAATTGTTTGCTACCTCATTTTTCTTTTTTCCTGCCAGGCCGCTTCGGTCTCTAAGCTCTGGGAGCTGGTCTCCCATTCTTCTATGTTCTGGGAGCCGGTTTCCCATTCTTCTATGTTCTGGGAGCTAGTTTCTCATTTTTCTAAGTCCTGGGAGCTAGTCTCCCATTAAGTTCAACTAACAGCTAAGTTCCCACAGTACAGTTTGAAAATTTTAACCTCTCAGTATCTTCATTAGTGTCCTAGGCACAGTGTTTCACCAAAGGGTTAATGAGAGCAACTCTGCCTCAATGTAAAAAACTGTTATTGAAAAGAAAGCAGGCCCAGTGTAGGAGTACGTGCTCATAATCCCTGTACTGCACAGGCTGAGGCAGGAGGATCATAAGTACTGAGTTGTAGGCTGCCTGACACACATAGAGATACCCTGTCTCAATAAAAAGGAGAACAAAAGAATAATATCCAATTAATTGATGAATAATGAGGAAAAAGAATTAAGTGTATGCCTCACTGCTTTGGTTTTTCTGGGGACAAGACCTCCAGTGTCCTAGGCTGGTCTTGTTCCTGTTATATAGCTGAGGTGACCTTGAATTTCCATTCTGAGAATCCAACACTGGGTTTTATAAAGCCTAGGCAAGCACTCTGGGATGGTTTATATATGCTCTGTCCAGGGAGTGGCATGATTAGAGAGGGTGTGGCCCTATTGGAGTAGGTGTGTCACTGTGGGTGTGTGGGCTTTAAGACCCTCATCCTAGCTGCCGTGTTCCCGCCTTGATAATAATGGACTGAACCTCTGAACCTGTAAGTCAGCCCCAACTAAATGTTATCCTTATAAGAGTTGCCTTGGTCATGGTGTCTGTTTGCAGCAGTAAAACCCTGAGACACACTCTATCACCCAAATCACATCCACAGTCCCTCAAGGGATGCTTTGTCTATTTTTCCTTCCAAAGGAGCAAGGTTAAAAATGAAATTTTGCTGGTCAGTGGAGGCACACGCCTTTAATCCCAGCACTTGGGAAGCAGAGGCAGGCAGATTTCTGAGTTCCAGACCAGCCTGGTCTACAGAGTGAGTTCCAAGACAGCCAGGGCTATACAGAGAAACCCTGTCTTGAAAAACCAAAAATAAAATAAAATAAAATAAAAATTTAAATTACATAATAAGTTGGAGTTGTGGGGGGGGGTCAAAGAGACGCATGGTTAGTTTATATTTTCTCTTGGGACAGGCTGTCACATATATAGCCTAGGAATGGTACTGGAGAGACAGCTTAGCAGTTAAGAGCACTGACTTCTCTTCCAGAGGATCTGGGTTCAATTCCCACAGGGCAGCTTATAACTGTCTGTTAACTCCAGTTCCAGGAAATGTGACATCCTCTCACGGACATGCATGTAGGCAAAACACAAATGCACATGAAATAAAAATAAATAAAAAATGGGGGTGGGGACTTCCTCTTGGAGACAGGGGTGGGGGAAGGAGGTGTGTGGGACATAGAACAGTTGGAGGGTGGACCAGGAGGTGGAAACGACTGGACTGTAAAAAAAAATAAAATAAAATAAAATAAAAATAAAATAAAAAAATTAAAGAATATATTAAAGAAAAAGAAAAAAGAAAAATCAAAACATTAAGATCACAAAACAGCAAAAAATAGGGGCCAGTCATTTTAAGTGAAGGAACTCTCATAAGTTTATTTCTAACCAGTATAACTGTTAATTATAAAAGCATAAATTAGTGTTTTTATATATCGAAATATCAACTAAAAATGGATCAAATTTAGCTATTGCTAAACTTAGTTTTTATGTTTTTGTTTTTTGTTTTTGTTTATTGCTTTTTTTTTTTTTCCGAGACAGAGTTTCTCTGTGTAGCCCTAGCTGTCCTGGAACTCACTCTGTAGACCAAGCTGGCCTCGAACTTAGAAATCCACCTGCCTCTGCCTCCCAAGTGCTGGGATTAAAGGTGTGTGCCACAACCACCAGGCTAAATTTAGTTTTTAAAAGGTTTAAAGCCACATGTAGTGGCTTCTACCTATAAATTCTAGCACTCAAGAGGCTGAGGCAGCATGATTGCCAGGAGTCTGAGGCCAGCCTGGGCTCAGAAATAAATCCCAGGCTAGTCTGAACTATAGTGTGAGATCAGTGTTCAAAGTTCTGACTCTAATTATTAAAATTTATACTTAACACTTCTTAAAATTTCAAAGAATAAGCAATGTTGTTTAGTACGTGTTACACACAGCAGCAAAGTATGGAGTAAATTCAATATTTTCCCCATGGAAGAGCCCTTACATAAATTATGGTAGCAATGCCTGGGAAGTTCTACCATCGCCAACCTGTATATTGGAATAGGGATACAGCACAGGGGTAGAATGAATAGCATGTCCTCTGAGGTCCATACCCAGCACCAGCCAAGAAAAGGACACATTGAGAACTCCACTATTAGCTATAACTAAAGCTGAAGGGTATAGATTTGCGCACAAAAGTGTCTTTAATGCTTTTGACAATACAGCAAACTTACGAGCACCAGGTATAGCGCAGTTGGCCAAGTGCTTGCTTACCACTTGGGAAATCCTGAGTCTGATTCTTTCTTTCTTTCTTTTTTTTTTTTGAGACAGGGTTTCTCTGTATAGCCTTGGCTGTCCTGGAACTCACTCTGTAGACCAGGCTGGCCTTGAACTCAGAAATCCGCTTGCCTCTGCCTCCCAAGTGCTGGGATTAAAAGCGTGCGCCTCCACCGTCCAGCCTGAGTCGGATTCTTAGCACTGTCATAGAGGTTCAAGTTTGTGATCTCTGTACTCCAGAAGTAGAGACAGGGATGTTACAAATTTGAGGCCAGTTTGATCAACCTAGCCAGTTCTGGGCCAATCAAGACTACAAGTGTAATCCTGTCTCAAAACAAAACAACCACCACAACAACTGTAACAACAACAAAACCTTCAGGGCCCCGTAGGACGAAAACTCTGTATTTAGCCGCCATCTTTCCCCACACCCTCGCCCACCTTTCTCCTTGTTTCGAGATGGAGTCTTACTACATAACCGAGGCTTTCCTTGTATTCACAGTCACAAAGCTACCTTACTTCAGAACGGATGGGTTTTCAGGCATGGGTCGCTACGACCAGCTTCCCCTGGAATTTTCCTTGTTGGCTTATTTGGTTTTGTTTTGGGTCTTGCTGTTGGATTAAAGTGTTTTCCTTCCTGTTCAGTTTTAAGGATTTTTTTAAAAAAAATCCTGTAATAAATTTTCATTTATTCCTTACTTTTTTTGCAAACTATTATTCAGACCAAGGGGTACGGCTTAGCTGTAAAGCCCTTTGCCTGGCCTGTGTAGATTCCATCCCCAGAAAGGCAAAAATATAAACAAACTGACAGACCTTAAGCAAGGGCACAGGCTCCACGATGAAGGCTCCTCGTGCTTATTAGAAGGAGTAACTCAGGAGCATGGAAACTCAAGTACTTGATCTTCACACTGATAGTTTGTCGTGTTGAAATCTACCTTGTCCTTTAATTACAGCTCTCTGTGGGAAGGAAGCAGCTAGGTAGGCAGAAAATTAAAAAAAAAAAAAAAAGGAATTGCTGAGTGAAGATGAATGAGAGAGCTCTGACACGTTCTCAGTCTTCCCACAGAAAAGTCGGGGGAGACCATGACAGGTATGACGTCATATCCTTCCGAGCCCATCACTGCCTCAAGGACGGAGGCGTCCTCCTGTCTTGAGTCTTGGTAGGCCAGTCCCACAAAGAATCCTCACACTGATGGCAAGATGTGGAGCAGTCGAGGTAGATCCGGGGGCACTCGACTAGCTTAAGTGTATTTCTTTAATTTTACACACACACTGTCAGGATAATGCACAGACACTACACTGTTATTTACAATAAGGGCAAGTTGGGGGGAATAAAATATCACACAATGAAAAAATAATGGCAGTATGAAGTTGTCACTGTGTGGGAAGGCATGCAGCTATTTCACACGAAGTAAGTAACTGTAGTGCCTGGGAAGCAGAATCAGAAGGGCTGTGAGTCTTGGTACAGCCTGAGCTACGTAATGTGACCCTGTTTCCAAAAGAAAGCAAAAATAGCTGGGGTTGTAGTTTGCCCCCACAACTGGCAGCTTCAAAAGTTTCTAGGTCCATACATTAAAAAGGAAAAAATTCCCAGAGAGACTAAACAAATTTGTGTTTGACAATACGGACATGGAAAATCGTGAGAAGAAAAAGGTTCTGGTCCACCTCTAACCAAACAGAGTAAAAACCCGGGTTAGTGATGAAAAATCCGAGCTCTGTGCTCTCCATAGCAGTCAAGGGTTGGAAATAAACAGATCCAAACATCCGGACAACTTTGCACTGACATCCTCCGATGCTTACAGTGTCTTTGGGTTTGGGAAGGAGATGCCGAAAATAACAAGGAAGGACAAAATTCGTTTAACTCTCCCTTTTAGTGTTGTGAGTCGATAAGCATATGAGCAAGTCCTCCTGAATGAAGCAACAATCCCTTCAGTCACCTCATCCTTGCTTGGAACACTGCTTCACCACTTCGAGTGGCTGGCTCTTTGCAAACACTTCTCGAAAGGGGGGCTAATTTACATTGTGAGCATTTCGGAAATCCCCCAGAAGCCCTGGGAGTTTTGGAACCCCTGAAGATCTGCCTGCTTCTAACTCTTGCCACCAGGCCCAGCCTTAGAGTAATGCTGCCTTTAACATAGCCACCTCACAAAGATCGTGTGGCATCTATTCACATAGTCATTCACAAATATTCTAATGGAAACTGAGACATCCTTTGCATGCTGGGATGGATCGTGACGTTACATTTGCCATCACTAACTGGGAGTTTAGTAAAAGTGTTAGACGGATTGAAAATTGAAAGTCGATTTTCTTTTCCCTGTAATGTAGTCAGAACTGGGACATCCAACAAGGCAGGAACTCTGCCACTGAGCCAACCTGTCCCTGAACATTTCCCTTTAAGGCTTTACTTCTCAAACAGACATGCTGCTAGCATGAACAGAAAGTCTACAGATGCCTCTGACTCAACAGCTATGCAACTGCCCTTTTTCCCTTTCTATCAGCATGTCTATCCTTCCTTCCTTCCTTCCTTCCTTTCTTCCTTCTTCCTTCCCTCCCTCTCTCCCTCCCTCCCTCTCTTCCTTTCTTTTTTAAAAGATGTTTTATTTTGTTTTGTTTTGTTTTTGAGATAGGGTCTTTCTCTATAGTACTGGCTGTCCTGGAGCTCGGTATATAGACCAAGTTGACCTAGAACTCACAGAGATCCATCTTCCTCTGTCTCCTGAGTGCTGGATTTAAAAGCACTTTCTAGTACCTATGGCAACTAATACTTTCAACTTTAGTGTATTTTCATGTGAACAGATTCCTATTCGGAACACTCCTCTAATTCAGTAACATATAAGTCACATAGTTTATACTTTGAGATAGCCTAGCATATAACCTCAGCTGGCCTTGAACTCCTGATCCTCTTGCCTACAGTTCCCAAACTGGGACTCTGGGTGTGTGCCACCCAGCCCAGTTTATATTACAGCTTCCTTAGCTTTTTTCACCCATAATAGCTTATTATCAGGGAGAATCATCAGTTTAGAGTTTGAGCTTGCTCTAACGCTGACTGAAATCACTGGTCACACGCCAAGCAGTACCCTCGTTCCCACATTTGCTACGTTTGGAGTTTTAGATAATGATCACCTGCATCTCTCATCCTCTTTAATTAGGAAATACTTCAAGTCCCCCAGACAAGTGAGAACCTGAGGAAAGATAAAAATTCAACACGTTTCTGATGGATCCCAGTGGCATGCTTTAATTACAAAGGTGAAACATCTGCTGGATTACCCAGAGCTACTTTTGAGATCTTTCACTTGGCACTTGTTTTTAAAAGGTAAATATGTGTGGGGGTGAAATGTGGGGTGTCAAGGTATTTACACGAAGAGTGTTTGAGCCCACAGATGAACCACAAAAATCTAATCAAGATTGGCTCTAAAATATGATCAAGAAAAAGAAAGGAAAGAATTTGATTAAAAAAACCGAAATTCATGTTTAACCCATTTTAACCTCAATTGTAGATTCAAGGTGGGGAAACCACTTAAAGAACTCTAACTCCAGGATGTCAGGCATGGAGGCAAGTTTGTGAAAGGCCTGAGGCAGGAGGAAGGAGAGCTGAAGACCAGCCTGAGCTACATGGTTAAAATCTGTCTCAAAAGCAAAACAAAATACACACACACACACACACACACACACACACACACACACACACGTACAAACACACACACAAAGATACACAACATATACAGACAAACACACACAAACTTACACATAAACACACACAAACACACACATAAATACACACAAACACACACATATATACACACAAACACACATATACACAAACACATACATACAAACAAACACACACATACACACACACAAACACACATATACACAAACACACACATACACACAAACACACACACAAAGAAAATAAAGCTCAGCTGGGCAGTGATGGCACACGTCTTTAATCCCAGCTCTTGGGAGGCAGAGGCAGGCGGATTTCTGTGTTCAAGGCCAGCCTGGTCTACAGAGTGAGTTCCAGGACAGCCAGGGCTACACAGAGAACCCCTGTCTCGGAAAAGAAAAAAAAAGAAAGAAAGAAAGAGAGAGAGAGAGAGAGAGAGAGAGAGAGAGAGAGAGAGAGAGAGAGAGAGGGAGGGAGGGAGAGAGAGAGAGAGAGAGACAGAGAGAGCAAGCATGCTAGCTCAGCAGCAATCACACGTGTGTGGAAAGTCCTTTCACACTGTGGTGGAGCAGCCAAGCGTCAAGCAGTTAGATAAAAGCAGAGTAAAATAACAACAAATCGAAAGCCTTTAATTCAGAGGGATGATAACCTCAGTTGTGCTATAGTTTTTCATGTCTGCTAGTTTTGTTTTTAAACCGTGAAGTAAACATTATAAATTATGAGTTCTACAGAATATACCAGGTGTCTCTTGGTTATTAGGTTTTGGTTTTTGTTGCTGTTGTTTTGGTTTGGTTGCCCTAGATCTTATGATCCTCCTACCTCTATCCCTAGAGTCCTGAAATTAGAGGCATGCATGCATCCACCGTGCCTGGCTTCTGCTACAGTGTTGACATATACTGAATTATTCATGTTAGAATGCCAGAGGACTTACACTTAAATTACAAATTATTTTAGTTTTACTAAAATATGATTTTTTATTATTATTATTTTAAAGACATAGACTCTTCGTAGTCCTGGTTGCCCTGGAGCTCACTACGCCATAGACCAGGCTACCAATTGACTCCAAGAGTTCTGCCTGCCTCTGCCTCCCAAATGCTGAGATTAAAGGTGTATTCCACCGTTCTCAGCCTCACTAAAATATGAAAGTCATGAATGTAGGATGGCTCTCCCGAGACTGATTGATTGATTAATGTTGCTTGTTCTTGAGACAAATCCTTCATCTATTCAACCTTGTTTTTGACCTCACTATGCAGTTCAGGATGATCTTAAACTTCTGGTTGTCCTGCCTCCACCTCCCTCCTCCTGGGATTATAGGCAGGTTCCATCATGCTTACTTTCTGGTTGGGTTTTGAAAGAGTTTGTTACGTGGCCCCAGTGGGGCTGGTGCTCACTAGGTTCCCAGGCTGGCCTTGAACTTGCCTTTGTCTCCAGCCTTTCAATCAGGTCCTATAGCCACAGTGTTATCACTATACCCCAGTTGTATATCAGCACTTCTAGTCCCCTTGATAGTGAGGAGCTCTGTGAACTGAGGTCCGTCTGCTGGAGAACCACTCCAGTGAGGTTTCATTCTAGTGGCTCGGAGTTGGGGGAAGAACTGTGAGTTTGAGCCACAGTTGTGTTAGAAACATCAGCGGTTTGCTAGGCTGTGGCTGTTCAGACTCTGGGACTCTGGCTAGATGTGACACCCTAGTTCTGTTTAACGAATGCTGATAGTTTATCCTCGAGTTCTAAAAGACTCTGAGGTAAGCTCAACTATAGTAGTGATTTTTTTTTTCTAGACAGGGTTTCTCTGTGTTGCCCTGGCTGTCTTGGAACTCACTCTGTAGACCAGGCTGGCCTCGAACTCAGAAATCCGCCTGCCTCTGCCTCCCAAGTGCTGGGATTAAAGGCGTGCGCCACCACTGCCCAGCTATAGTAATGTTCTAAGTTTGTGACTAAAGATGGTGTGATTTTATTTATATTTATGTATTTGTGAGCAGCTTGTGTGAGTGTATGCCTTTGTGTGCGATCCTCAACAGCACTTCCATGTTTGTGATTGTTTGTTTTGTTTTATGTGGGGTTGTTTGTTTGTTTGTTTGGTTTTGTTTTTTGACTAGGTCTCACTGTATCCCTAGTTGGCCTGGAACTCACAGAAATCTGTCTCGACCTGCCCTGCCTTATGTGCTGAGTGCTATAATTAAAGCACCCACCACCATACCCAACTAGAAGTCTCCATCCTCTGCTTTTCCTCTGGGGTTACGCATGTGTCCCCAAGCCTGGCGTTAGTATTAACTTTCCTCTTCCTCTCCTCCTTCTTTTTGAGAGGAAGTCTCACTATGTAAAACACACTATCCTTGAAATGACAAAGATTCAAACAAACCCTTCTATCTGCCTCCTCTTAATGCTGAGGCTCAAAATGTGCATGCCTGGTTTTATTTACCAATAAAACAAAATAATGGTAGGAGAATGAGCTTCTGGTACCCTAGCAAGGAAAACCTCTCGTATCCCAAATCTAGAGATCAGCGTAGTTAAAACTACCTGAAAAAGGTGTAGCAGAAACTTCCAAATAGGCTCCATTGTGAACCATATTGTGTGGGGGTAGGGGGTCTGAGTACATTAAATGACTGGGGCAGAGAGTTTGGCTTTTCGGGGTGTGTGTGTGTTTGGGGTGTGTGTGTTAGGGTGTGTATGTGTGTGGGGGGGTGCCTCCCAGTACTGTTTATATTCAACCAGAAAGTATTTGCGTACTGAAATTTCTCTACACATTAGAGCTCAAGTAAGCTTTTTTTAGTCATTTCCCAGAAACATCTGGTGATCAGGAGGAAAAAAAAAAAAACAACAAAACAAA
Source organism: Mastomys coucha (assembly GCF_008632895.1). Lineage (NCBI taxonomy): Eukaryota > Metazoa > Chordata > Mammalia > Rodentia > Muridae > Mastomys > Mastomys coucha. Next base: position 15,567,798 of record NW_022196909.1, read on the forward strand.
ACAAAACAAAACCTGACCTAAAATCTCACTGTTTTGAATACCTCCAAATGAACAATCTTTTCCACAGGCCCCACGGTTTCCCTTGCCTTCTTCACGCGCTGGTTTGTGCGGTTTGTTTGTTCCACGTCTCCCCTTGAGTGCTGAAAGTTGCCAGCTGCAAACTCTGACATGTCAGGGGCTCAATTATATTTGCCTCAACCAGGAGAAGGTAAAAACAGAAGCGAGGAGCCAATAAAGACTATAAACATGTTCCTACTGTTGGTGTGCTGCCGTTTATGGAGAAAACTCACTTTTAAGATTTTTAATAAGCTCCCCAACTTCATTATATATATCTATATATATATATTATTTTTTTTTCCGTCCTCCAAACACAAAGCTCAGCTGTTTGGGCATGTTGGAAACTGAAGTCATCTGGAATTTTTAGAAGGGGTAATGTGTGGGCAGGGGCCTAGTACCCTGGGCAGGTGGAGAAATTGAACAGTTTTCACAAAATATGATAAAGGAACAGCCCTTGGCCTGAAAGCTTAACCAAACATCCAGAGAGTAAGATGATAATTTACTGAATAAAATAAGGGAATTGAGCCAGACTTTCTAATGTCTAAAGATATGAGACAATTCTGCCACCTTTAGAAACAGTGCGTGTATGTGTGTGTGTTCTGTTCCCAGCACCCACATCTGTGGCCCCACAACTGCCTGTTCTGATATTCTCTGGCATCTGTGGGTACTTGTATGTAGTATCCATAAACTCACACATACACATAAATAAAACTAATAAATCTCTAAAAATAAAACTTTTGTGTAGTGACAGGAATTGAACCTGTAGCCTTGTGACTATAGGCAGGGCCTCTAAAATTGCATTAGGTCACTCTGGAGCTGTCTATTGTTGACCTACATCTCAGCTAAATTGTCCCAGTTGGCTTCCACTGGCTCTTCAGCCTCTCCCCCTGCAAGAAAAGTTTACAGAATTTTCTGGATGTTGTGCCACAAGCTTACAAGGTAGGACCAAGAATTCAGCCTCAGCTACCCAGCAAGACTGAGGTCAGCCAAGCCTGGGCTATCTGTCTCAAAACACAAACAGAAAATGTAATGGCATCATCTCTCTCTATATATGTATATTGGAAAAAATAAACAGAACATAAATGTTCCAGTATCCAGAAGGATTTCTTTTGTATGTTTTTGGGGACCCAGATCATTCAGTCATTCTCCACTTCTTAACACCTGATGGGTGGTAGGTGTGTGTAAAATAAAGTGATTTCTTCTACAAATTAAGGTTTCTCTGATGTCCACCGAGGAGTATAAAAAAGATGATGGTTAAATTTGACCCAGTTTCATGTACTTCTGCATGTTCAAACTCCGGACACGCAATGTAAGAGTGCTTGCGTTTTTTCTGTTGGAGATGCGACTGAGGGGAGTCGTTTTGAGGGGGCTCACTGTGTAGCCGCAGCTTTCAATACACTGAGAGAAATGTGGACAGTGGCTTACATGATTAGTTCTTTTGGTCTTCCTGGGTTTTATTCTTTTGAAAACAGGGAGGGTCTCATACTCATCTATCTCAAGCTGGTTTCAGTCTTAACGTGGCTGAGGACCTTAAACTTTTTAAAGAAAAGCATTATCATTTAGCTAGTATGACACATTGGATACCATTCAGTCATTTTAAAGTGTTTTTATGACTCCCTCCCCAGTCCCTCGAAACCTTGAACTTCTGATCCTCCGCCTACCTCCCAAGTTTATATAGTGAAGATCAAACCTGGACTTCAAGTAGGCTGCAGAGTGTTGTAGAGTGGTTGGCCGGTGACTCTTGACCTCCCCCACCCCCCCCACGCAAACCTTTAATACAGTTCATGGTGTGGTGACTCCCAACTATTTTGTTGTTACTTTATAATTTAATTTTGCTGCCAGGCAGTGTCTTAGCTCTTAAGGCCTTTGGAAGTACATGTTTTCTAATGGTCACCATGACCCACGGGTTGTGAACCGCAGCTCTGCCGTTCCATCTCCATCCCTACATTACTATTTGAGAAGTCGGTTCTCTCCTTTCCACCTGACCCTAAGAGACACTTCTCTCGGCTGAGGCATCTTGCCAGCCCTGATGCAGGTGACTGAGATTAATAAGATGTATTTAAGAATTGAGGCTTGACCTTGAGGAGTTCTGCCTCAGACGCCCATGTACGGATATATTACTGGTGTTTGCATTTTATTTATTCTTTATATTGCATTTTGTAGCCAAAATTTCATCAACTGACCAGTCACTCCCCCCACCCCTTTTTTTTAAATTAATGTATTTACTGTTTGTTTGTTTGAAGACCAGGCTGGCCTTGAACTCAGAAATCTGCCTGCCTCTGCCTTCCAAGTGCTGGGATTAAAGGCATGCGCCACCACCGCCCGGCAGTCACTTCCCTCTTGCAGTGTTCATTTCTTCCTGGGACTTGGTCTTTAGTCTATGTAGCCCTGGCTGGTCTGGAAATCACCCTAGACCACATTTGCTTCCAAAGCCCAGAGATCCATTTACCTCTCTCAACCTGTGAGTGCAGGATTAAAGATGCCCACCATCTTTAATGCCTTCACATTTCTTAATAAAATTACCAAAATCTAGTTCTTTTTCTGAATGTAAGGGTACCCACGCTTGTAGTTGTGGACAGCTTAGCACGTCTCATTAAAGATGAGTCCAGGTGGAGGCACAGCTCAGCGATAAAGCAGCGTCTGCTCAACCTGATTTATATCGGAAGTCTTAGCTCCAACTGCACGGAACAATCCCTACACCCTCCCTGAAACTGTAACCACTACGCCGGGTCTACAATTCCAGGTATTGAGGAAGTCGTGGCAAGAGAATGTAGTGGCTGGCATGTAATTCTAGGATAGATTCTGAGTGTGTAGGGCCTGGTGTGGGGTGAAACTTTACTCTAAATTAAATATTTGTATTTCATCTCCTGTTAAAATATTACCCCAATATTTCAAAATCAGTGATGCACAGAACATAGCTTATGGTTAAAAAACAAACTAACAACAAAAAAAATCCTATGCCATTTCTCTTCTAAATATTCTTTAAAATATGAATGGCAAGACTGCAAAGAGGCCAGGAGGTGGTGGCACACGCCTTTAATCCCAGCACTTGGGAGGCAGAGGCAGGCAGATTTCTGAGTTCAAGGCCAGCCTGGTCTACAGAATGAGTTTCAGGACAGCCAGGGCTACTCAGAGAAACCCTGTCTCGAAAAAACAACAACAAAAGAAAGAAAGAAAGAAACAAACAAACAAAAAAACTGCAAAGAGGGCTCAGTGGTTCTTTAAAGAGTCAGATTCGATTCCCAGTACCCATATGGCAGTTCACAACTCTAAGTGCAGCCTCAGGGGATTTGATACTATTTTTTTTTTTTTTCTGGCCACCAAAGGCAACAAGATATGGTGCACAAGATACAGGCAGGCAAAAGATCAAAACACATAAAAAAGGTGAATTTCACTAGTCCAAGATGCTAATAATCGTTGGATCTATTTTTGGTAATCTTGAATAAATTTGGTAAGTTTTTATTTTTAAATCACACAAGACATGCAGGTTATCTTTATTATACTAAATTAAAACTTTATTGAATAAAGAACACTCTCCCGAGCACATGATTGGATGGGCTAGGTCTACATTACATGCAATGAAGCTGACCATGACAGTAGTTTAACATGGAATGTCAAACAAATTAGTTTCTCCTTGTACAAAAACTCCTTACGCAGCCGACGCGCAAGAGGAAACACATGAAAACTCAGCATTTCAGTCATCCGTGATGTTTTTTTTTTTTTTTTTTTAAAAAAAGTCACTGGAAGAAACTGATAGGTGTCTTTAGCATACAGTTCAAATAAATTAGTTACGTGTGCACTGCTGGTACCTCCTTCACCCCGCTCTAGCATCTCAAAGAAAATCTTAGTGCAAACATCCAAGTTGCTCGTCAATCTAAAAGACTGCTAAACTCAGAATACAAGTTCCGAGTTAATGTGTAGTTAAGTAGGACCAAAAAAAAAAAAAAATCAGATTACTACAAAAGTTCCTTTAGGCTCACTTGATAGTCCACTCTAAGCAACCCCCTCCTAAGTCTCTCACATTAACGACTAAAGCCTGTTTACAGTACTAAAATTCTATCATTCAAGCATCAATGATTATATCTTGGAAAAAAGGAAATCATTCATTTCAGTAATGGCGATTACTGCTACATTCTAAAAAAAAAAGAGAGAGAGAGAAAATCATAATTAACAAACCCAGTATCCATAATAGGATACGTGGAAAAAAAATATTTAGGGAAAAGGTGTGCTTTACACTTCTACAGGGCAGGAATTCTATAATGTAAACACCACGTTGGCCCACACCGCAAAAATCCACGGGGAAGGTTCAAATTTGAACACTGTGTGCACTAGATTCAAATCTGTATTTGTGAGTTTATACTGCCTCTGCTTGTACCAATGACAAAACACACCCTTACACACACGCATACCCACACGTAGAAGCGATTGTTAAATATTGAGCATGGCTTGCCTCCCTGATGCTAACTCAAAAAAAAAAAAAAAGACATTACAACTGTTTAAAAAATGTCATTAAAAACTATTTGGTGAGGGTGAGGACCAGCTGAGGATAATGTATGGAAGACAAAGGTGGGACTGATTCGAAAAAGAACCCACTGAGATGCACATACACGGGCAATCTTTTTCTTTGAGCCTTGTCTGAACTTCGAATTGATACTAAGAATGAAAATCCTATAGAGTAGCACAAGGTCCATCCACACCTAGAGGGTCAGGCCAGGGAAGCTTACCTGCAAACTGCAAGTTTTTAAACACTGGAATGTTTTAGCGGGGGGGATGTAGGACAACTTGTCTTTTCATAAAGGAAATGCCGTGTTGAGGACACGGATTCTTGCTCAAAGCTATCGCAGAATCTCAGTAAAACAAAAATTAAAAACAACAACAAACAAATACCCACTCACTCACGTATACAGAACTATTCTTAAGGTTCAGTTGGGGGGGGGGCAGAGAGAGAAAGCCCTTATCTATGTTCATCCAATATGACTCTTACTAGAATTTAAGTTCTTTGAATCTTCTACATCGAATACCAATATGTACCTCCCTTATTCCCACTTGTTCCGCCCAGCTATCCCAAAACACCCCCAAGGAACCTAGGTATTGTAATGTCTTTGTTTTCTACGCCTCATTTCTGAGGTTGTTGAGTACCACCTCCATGGGAACGAAATGAACACCCCAGGTGCACGTTCTGTAAGCACCCTTTTTCTCCTCCACAATCGCTTGGCAGCTTGATGTTCAAGCCTCCGTTTAAATCTCCAGGTCATCAGGCCGAGGTCTGCTGCTGGCGCGGCTGCTGGCTCTGCTGGAAGGTCGCTGGTCCACGATGGCTAATGGCTGGAGTTCATGTCCAGCAGCAACTTTTTTGGCATTTTGGTTGTCGTCAGGGAAATCGAACGGCTGGGCGTGGGAGTTGGAGATGGTGCTTCCGGCTTGCCCCATTCGATTTTGCTCTGCGCTGTAATTCGCCCAGTTTTGCTCGCTGGCTTGCTTGTTGTAATTGCGGCATGAGGAATTGTTTCTGTCACCAGTAACCAGCTTGTAGCCAGGAGGAGACATAGGTGAGAGTGGAGCTGTGGGTGAGGAGCAGCCGTTGAAGTAAGCGTATTTTGGAGATCCACAGTCTTTTGATGGGCTCAGTGGGCCGGTGGTGGCGTGGTAAGGATCGCTTCTTCCCTTCACGCGATCCTTAACGCCCTTGAAGAAGACATAGAAGAGCTCAATGATATTCAAAGCGAGAGACACCAAGGACACCACCAGCATGAAGATGATGAAGATGGTTTTCTCTGTTGGACGTGAGAGGAAGCAGTCCACCTGGTGGGGGCAGGGATCTCTCTTGCAGGTGTAGACGGCACTCAAGCTGAACCCATAGATGTACCACTGGATGAGCAGGAAGGCTACCTCGAAGACGGACTTGAAGAGGATGCTGATGATGTAGGTTCTCAGCAGGCCCCCTCTCATCTTCACCTTGCCGTGTTCTTCAATCCCATACTTGAACTTCTTGATTTCAATCTGCTTCAGGTGCATGTCCACGTTGGCCCCATCGGTCTGGGCCACCTTGAGCTCCTCTTCTTTCTTGTTCAGTTTCTCTTCCTTTCTCATCACATAGAACACGTGAGCCAAGTACAGGAGCGTGGGCACAGACACGAATATGATCTGCAGGACCCAGAAGCGCACGTGAGAGATGGGGAAGGATTTGTCATAGCAGACATTTTCGCAACCGGGTTGTTGAGTGTTACAGCGAAAGGCAGACTGTTCATCACCCCAAGCTGACTCAACCGCTGTCCCCAGGAGCAGGATTCTGAAAATGAAGAGCACGGAGAGCCACACCTTCCCTCCAGCCGTGGAGTAGGCTTGGACCTTGTCCAGAAGCTTCCCCAAGGCGCTCCAGTCACCCATGTCTGGGCACCTCCTAAGAAAAACAAAAACAAAAACCACGAAAACAGCTCAGTGATTATAGACTGGAAATTGACGGTTTCACATATATAGTTTCTTTTTTCAGGGGTCAGTCAGAATAAGGCAGATTCAACCCAAACCAAAACAGAATCCAAGTGTAAAATCCGGCAGCATTTCCTTTCAAAGATGAAGTAGAATTAGAAGTTACAGCACCCAGCTAGAGAGAGAAGAGCAAGCCCAACTTGCTAAAGATGGGTGATTAAGCCTCTGGACACCACCTTGCCACGTGACCCGACAGGCTCTCCCTACCAAGTGCGTTTGCTTATTTTATTTGTCTAATAAATGAGGACAGTTCTTTTCTGGGAGACGAAAGGTCTGTATTCTGTATGCCTGGCTAAGCAAGACGTTGACATGTGTTTGCTATGAAAGTGTAGGCACCAGAGTAAGGGCTGAGCAAAGGACCTTCAGCGACCAACCTTGCTTCCCAAATGCTAGGGTATACCAGTCTACTCCCAATTTTACTTTGAAATGTTTCTCCTTGATATATCAAACATGTAATTTGGACACATTCTGAATTAAGTCCATCTGTACATTTTTCTTTCTTTGATGAGTCTCCCATATTAGCCCAACTTGTTATCTTCCCATCGTTGCCTTCAGAGATTCTAGGCATGTGCTCTCATACTTGGTCTGTTTCCTAGCATGAGGCAGGAGGATTACAGCTGTGAGATGGAGTTTACCCTGACACTCAGCCTACATAAAAAAAAAAAAATCTCGAGATTAATGCACACATTTCAACTGAATTCAGTTTGTCTATTACTTAACAGCTTGATAAACAAAGAGTTTTTTCTCAGCCTGGTGGTGTAGTACACACCTTTGATTCTCCAGCACTCGAGGCAGAGGCAGGTGGATTTCTGAGTTCTAGGGCAGACTGGTCTACAGAATGAGTTCCAGGACAGTCAAGGCTAAACAGAAAATAAACAACAAGCAACATACAAAGCAACAACAGAGGGGGGCGGGCATTTCTCAAGAAAAAAAGAAAGAGAAAGAAAGAAAGGAAGAAGGAAGGAAGAAAAATGAATACTCTTCATCTTTTGGTACTTTACATTTTAACAGTTCTTTTTTTGTTGTTTTGTTTTCGAGACAAGGTTTCTCTGTGTAGCCCTGGCTGTCCTGGAACTCACTCTGTAGACCAGGCTGGCTTCGAACTCAGAAATCTGCCTGCCTCTGCCTCTGCCTCCCAAGTGCTGGGATTAAAGGTGTGTGTCACCACCGCCAGGCTTTAACAGTTCTTTACTGAGCTTTGTTTGGGCCTGGAGCTAGGGGAGGAAGCTCATGCCTACAGTTTCTGCATTTAGCATGTAGAAATAAGAGAATCACTATGCTCAAGAGGCTAGCCTGGTCTACCCAATGTTCCAGGCCAACATGGGGTACAAAGTTAAGCCCTGTAATCAGGGTCAAAGCAAGAAGCGGCAGGCACAGGGGCAGTTCCTTTACAGCAGAGTCTTTCAGAAAAGCTGTAGTCAAAGATCCAATAATTAGCTGCCTCTAGCGCCTGAGGGAAGGGTGGGGTAGTGAACCTCTCCCCACTCCATGGGTGCCTTTGAAGAAGGCCAGACTCCTGCCAAAACTAGAATAGTAAGATGTGGGTGGGCAGGCCCACGCAAATGGTATTTTCTAAAACAGTGGTAGACAAAAGACTCTTTCCTTCTACATTTTGGAAGATATTTCAGACTGTGAAATGACAATTAAGAAGGTGGCATTAGTATATGACATGTAAGCAGAGAGGAGCAAAGGCTGGCATGGTCCAGAGTTAAACAGCCAGACAAAGGCCTGAGGAGAAAGGAATAATTTAATCTTGATGGACAGTGTAATGGTTCGAGAATGTAAAAGAGAGAGCCTCTAATTTAGCAGAAAATACTGGACTAGGAGTGAAGGGTAGTCCACAGGGGTCAAGCAAACAAGGAAAAACTTTGGAGCCACATCCAGACAGTTCTATGTGATGATGTGTAAATTGGCCCCACTTCTGTTTGTAAAGAATATTCTGCCAGGGTCATCTGCTTTTGCTCAGATATCCACTCATTGGGGAGTGGGGTGGCGAAAACAGAGTGATCAGCCGTTTGCATGCGTCTCATCACGATCATGCACAGCAGTAGATCTCAAACAAGCAGCTCGCTCGGGGGCAAGAGTGGGCACCACATGCACCTCCATTGACCCAGCGCTTCCTTGCTGCTCAAGGTAAAGTACAGTTTGATCGGGGCTGGTGGGAGTTCGTCATTAAGTTTTTAATATTCTGGAATATGAAACTCGACTTTTGTATAATTCTGAGATTCCACATAAATAGTCCCAGCACCAGGGCATGTGAATTGGGTCACCAGTCAGTTCTCTGGGTAGTAATTTTTTTTTTTTTTTTTTTTT
>NW_022196909.1:15576668-15612592 GCF_008632895.1 Mastomys coucha
TTATTGCACCAGTGATTTAATTGCAAAGCCAGTCTTTTCTTTAAACACCCACGCAGCAGTCATTTGCATTAATGAGTTACAGTCTTTCATCCAAATAAGATATGAATTATCCAATTTGGGCATTCTAGCTCCTGTAACATGTAGATACCTGTCATTACCACTATCATAGACACCATCAAATAATGCTTTATATGATGGCTCATCTTGTGACTACAAACTTAGTTACCTCTCTGCTGTTCGCTTTCACTGTCTCCAGTCCACTGGCTGTTCCTCTTTTTTCTACACCTTGTTTAATATTTTTACTTTTCTAAATCTTAGCCCTCCCGCCCCTCACCCCCTGCCCAAAAGTTAGGTTCTTCAGCACAGGATCTTGCTAGATTCTGCTGACTAGACTCTAGCTTAGTACATAGCCCAGGCTAACTTTAAATGGGTAGCAAACTTTCCACTTTACTCTTCAAAAGTGCTTACAATATAGGCACTCACAACCAGACCTGGCTCTTAGTTCAAACATTAATGTTCCTTTTATAACAAAAGGGCTTTGATTATGTTCACAGAGTCCCTGGCACTGCCATCTCTCGCCCTTTCTTCAAGCTACAAGCTATGCTTACAAGCTTGGTACGTGTCTTGCTTGGCCCCCGAGGAAACAGGCTTCTTGTTGCTCACTTCTTTTCTAGATGCTCAAGTTGAAGCTAAGGTAATGCTTTGTGCCAAGTTCTCAGATATAGCTCCCCCCCCCCACCTTATTCCCTCATTTGAATCAGTTTTACATAGCCCAGGCTATCCTCAAAACCTGTAGATATATACACAGAAGGATGGCCACGGTCCTCCTGTCTTGACCTCTGCCAGGATTACAGGCTCAAACAAGTGCTCAAATTTAGCTAGATCTCCAGCCATATAGTAGCAGATTAGGCAGTGACCAGGTTGGTCACTCTAGAACTCTTGGTATCCCACAATCACCTAGTCCCAGTGCCCAAAGCCCCAGGCACACAGTGTGACCTTCCCCATGACACACTTGGTCTCTTTACCAAGAAGTTTTCCAACTACACCGGTCACACAAACAGCATTTGCTGACATACATATACCTGTCCCTCAAGAGTGGATTGAACCTGAACTTGGTTTTTTTGTTACGTTTTGTTTTATTTGGGTTTTTTTTCTGTTACTATTTAAAACAAATGTCCCAGGTGGTTCTAAAGTAAAGTCTTGGAGGCGAGCAGGCAACGAGTGGCTCCTCCGAAGACTGGGTGTTTTCCTGCCTAAAATATTTCCGAGTGGCGGAACATCTGGGAAGGAGAGAGGGCCAGAGCAGCTAAATATTTAGTTTGAGGTACAGAGCATTTGGGGACAGCAGCTCTCCGGCACCTGTGAACTGAGGTCACTCTTGGCTCTGCTGGTTCCGTCTGTTGCTCACTCCTTGCCACTGCCCGAGGTCACGGGAATGAAAACTGTTTAACCTAAACGAGTCGTCTTCAAAATAGTTTACATCTTAGTTTAAAACCAACCGCCTGTGTCTTTCCCTGCAGTCTTAGCACATCATCATTACAGAAGTTGCAGGCAAACCCCACGCTGCTGGTGTTACAATGATATCCCAATTGGAAAAGACTAACTTTTAATTGTACATACTTTCCACCAGACAGCTATCATGCCGAGTAAGACATAAAATTATGGCCATTAAATTGAGATTTAATATCATCTTTTGAAAAAGGGTCTCACGCAGCCCACTTCTAGCACGAGGTTTGGCTTTGTATCTTGGGGGTGACCTTGAACTCCCGATCCTTCTTCCACCTCAAGTGCTGAGATTACAGGTGGGTGCCAACACTCCCAGCTAGGAGTAATCTTTTCTGGACGAGGTCTCACTCACTATGTAGACCAGGCTGCCCTCAGACTATGAGGTCTGCCGCCCCCGCCTCCGGAATGCTGGGATTAAAGGTACGCACCACCGCCCACCAGGCCTAGGCACTAACCATCTCAGAACAGGCGAAGTGACTTTAGATGAAGATCCTTTGATATTTTAGATGAAATTATGCTATCTAAAAATCCACAAGGAAATGCCTGTAGAAGTTCTGGATTAAAGCCCCGTAATGTGCGGTCTCAGGGAGGAGGTGACTGCTTTGAGTATGTTCCCGCCCTGCCGATACCCCGTTGTCCTCACCTCAGCCTTAAACTGGTGTCTTCCAAGGGCTGAGATCATTCCGGCACCATGGTGGGTTTTAGTTGTTGTCCTTTTACTTAGTAAACAAGGTTTCTCTGGGTCTCCCTGATTGGTCCTGAACTCAAGAGATCTGCCTGTCTCTGCCTCCCGAGTGCTTAAGTTAAAAGTGTGTACCACCACACTCCACTTCCTAATGTGTATTTTGGTAATGTGCCAAGTGCAAAGTACTGCATGCCTCTGAAGCTTAAATGCAAATTCCTCTTACCATTTTTCATCTTTAACTTCTATAAGGAAACCTGCCCCTCATACCAAATGCTTCCTTGTGACTCTTCCTCCAATTCCACAGCCAGATTTTTTTTTTGCCAGTTTTAAATTGATACAGAATGAACATACCTGAATCTTCAAGATGAAACCAGTCCATGACTGCTTCCGCTCAGCACCCTAGTATTTAGCCTGACTCACCTCTTCAGTTTTCCTGTCTCCCTAACTTGCCAAAATATTTGCATCTGCACTCTTCTTTTCAGGTCTCACCTCATTAGCCAACTTTCCTGAACAGGAACTATGAAATAGCCCTTCCCCAGGTCCCGGAATTTCCTGTTTCCCCTGTCCATTTTTTTTAAAAACAGCTTTCCTCTGTGCCACGTAACACACATTTGCTTACTGTCAGGATCTTCCTCTAGAATGTGAGCTGTGAGGGAGCTTGCTTTCCCACAACTGCACCTCCAGTACCCCAGAATAGGACAGGCTACATAACTACCTGTGAGGGATTTCAGGAGACTCTCATATGGCAGGGTGGTTGACGCCTGTAATCTCAGCGCTTTGGAAGCTGAAACAGAAGGATCCTGACAAACTTAAAGTCAGAGTCAGGTCTATAAAAACACAACAAAGCATGCAAAAACTCTTCTTTTGGGAGCACATGCTGCTCTTGAGGAGGACATGGGTTTGGTTCCCAACATGCCTCTGATAGATAGTTTCAGTCCCAGAGGATCCAATCTCTCCTTGGACCCGTAGGCACCAGGCACACACACTGTGTACATTCATATATTCATACAAAACACTCATCCACACAAGGCAAAGGCTATATAGTTTTGTGTGTGTGTGTTCTCTCTCCCCACCCCCAGCTTAAAGCAGCATCTAAAATTTCAAGTGACAGTTTGCTAAAGGACTGCTGTTGGTTGAAAAGACATGCTTCAAGTCATTCTCGAGCTGTTTAAATTTACAAGGAGACCTCAATGGTAGTTAAGACCCTCTGAAAGATGCTCCAACTTCTCCCCAGTTTTGAGTGTCTTAACGGATGGTAACACATGATTTCATGGCAGCCAAGGACAATCACCGAAAGGGTCTGCTAGAAAGGTTTTACTTCAGGAATGACAACACGTGAGAAATGGTTCTGAATAAGAGAGCATAACTGGCGTTAACCAGCTTTTTTAAATGTGGTACCTCTACACAGTCTGAGTCCACCAGCAACAAGGTGATTCGAATCTACCACCACAGAAAACACCTTCAAACCAAACCCTACCTTTGCAGACTTATATCAGCTGAGTATGTTTAGCTCTTTGGTCAATGAAACCTATTCTCTATAAATATCATCCTTACAAATTCTGTCACACAGGGTCCAGGTTACCTCAATTCTTTTGTAAGGAATTTTTTTTTAATATTCTCAGGCTCACAGGCTTTGTCTTTACCTGTTCTTTACATCTCCTGCTCTGTACACAGTCAAAACATACCAGACTCCACAGAATAAGCTGTGGTTAAGGCACTCCACCCAAAGGAAGATGCCGAACCAAGAGACAATCGCTTTCCCTGCCAACTAGCTTTGCTCCATCAACCTTAGGGACGGGGCTAGTATTAGATCAGAACCTGCAGAGTAAGAACCATATTTAACTGTCATTCAAATAATTCCCCAAACCATCATCTTTTGTTATTTCATCTGCCTCCACTCTCCCACCCGCCACCAAACAGATAGCTCTTACTAAACAAATCCTGTAAGTCCATGGTCACGTAAAACAGGTTTAGGATGCTCAAGTATATTAAGTACAGTCTATTTGCCCCAGTGAACATAAGTGAGATAGTCCATGTATCCCAAGCTTTTACTTATGGCCATGATAAAATAGAGCTGTTTCTTTCCAAAGTACTGTGTAAATTTATCTCATCTGTCTTCCAATTTTGGCATCTTTTTTTTTCTGTAGCAAAATAGTAATTAAAACTGTTCGGAACATGAGAGTTTTTAAACAACTAGACATCTAGAAAAAAAATGAGATGTGAATTTAGGCAGTTACCTAAAGAACTAACCACGGTTGAATTTTGACAAAAGGCATTTTGCTCACACATCTCTTTATGGTAAATTAACAGTCACAGAAAGTGGAGATTTTTAACCAGTTACCACAAGAAATCAGCACACCCATCTGTACCCTCCCCCCTAGAAGCCGCTGGGAATTTAAGCTTGGGAGAATCTACACTTAATGTAGACACCTTAATGATACACCCAAGATGCTTTTTTCTCTCTCCGGAGCTGGATAAGCCTCAACACATCAAAAGTCAAGCAGAATCTTGAAGGGAAGTTAAAACAACAGGAAAGGTGGAGTCCCAGGTATTAATCAGTGGGTGACTTTTCCTATAGTTCCCTTCCCTCGGGGTATACAAAGGTTCTACAGTTCACGTGAGCTACACCTCTGCCATTCCGTAAGAAAGCAAGGCAGAGTCATCACCTGCCCTCCCTTCTCTCTGCGGGGATTGGAAACAGCTAAGGTACCAAGCTCTCTGCTCCCTACGCGGAAGGAAATGCAGCCTGTCCTTCTTGCTGCGCTTTAGAACCAAATTTCCCGTGGAAGGTCAGCAATAGAAAGAATCCCAACCTCAAAGAATGACGGGGCAACGTTGAAGAGATTATTATATATGGCATGTGTTTAAACAGTGGAATATCAAAGCACTACCTCCTGGAACCCCAGGCAAGACAGGTAGCCACTAAGGTAGCCACTCTACCCGAATCTGGGTGCTCAAAGCTTTCACAGACCAAGGAGATGCATTCCAGTAATTCAGAATTCAACACCTCAGTAGGACAGACGGGACAGTCTGTGACTGCGCTCATTGTTCATTTTCACACAACTTGGGCTACCCAGCAGAATTAATTAGTAATATCCCCCTCTTCAGGTAGTCTAATGTCCTCATTGGCATCTTTTACTTTACAGACGTTTATTTTCAACAATCCTCGTTTAAAAAAAGAAAGGAAGGAAGAAGGAAAGAAAAGAAAAAAAATTAACCTCAGACTTCCTCTTGGGACACTACAGACGTTTCAAAATTGCCCAGTGGTCTTTTGGATTGGTAAGATTCCATCACCTTCCAGTCACTACTATTTTGCTTGGGGAACAAAGGAACTCAAACCCACCTCCGAAAGCTGCCTTGTACGTTTTAAGATCTCTTCCCACCCGAAACCCAGCAGTGGGAGGGAAAAGGAAGCTCTCCTCCGGGCCCGGGCCGGGGAGTGCTCGACCAAGAAGGTCTGCCAGAGATGCCTAGCGAGCGTTGGGTGGACCCGAGGGCACTAACGGGGAGAACTCGGCTCGGAAGTCAGGTTTGAATTTCCCAATCCTGAACGGATTTGCCTCACCACACGTCAGTAGCGGTGGCAGGGTTTCTCCAAGGGTCTTCTTTGCCCCTCCTTCTTCCGCCCCGCCTCATTCTTGGGGAATTTCAAGAGTTTCCAGGAGTGTTACAAGTGCATTTACCAGCACCCGGGCTCCCTAGGTGTTTAGGGGACCTTCCCAGGGGTTCCAATCAGCCACCCTACGAGTTTAGGCAGAGAAACCGTGAAAAGGCGGCTCGGAGGGCGCGGGGGGACTTCAGATTGACCACTTTAATAAAGTCGACCACTTGCTCTCTGCCCGTCGAGCCGCGAGCCTGGCCTCCCCTCCCCTCCCCTCCCCCACTTCGCAAGCAGCGGTCTGGACCGCGAAGCCAGGAGGCTGCGGGGAACGCGAGCGGAGCCCGGGATGATGCTAAGATTGGGCAGGAGGGTCCCGTGCCACCCTCTACCCTAAAGCTTTCACTTCAGAACCACTCGGCCTCGTCTGGTACAGAAAAAAAAGCCCTTCAATACAGACCCACCCTGAACTATTTCGATGTAGATTTAGGCCGGCCAAAATGCTTTACAGAATACTACCAATTAAAAATAAAAAGCTTTCAGACGGACACCCCCCCCCCGCCCTCTTTAAACTGCACGTTAGCATTTTTTCCTTAGTGCTTTGCACCCTCTGGTAGCGCCAAATCCAAAACTCTCCCAACAGCTCTGAAGTCGCTACAGGTCAGGGCAGGCAGGCGGAGGGGGTGGGGGGAGGGGGCAGCTCTTTCTAAAGCGCAGCTCCAAAAATCCCTTTTTCCCTATTCCTTCTAGGAGCTCGCGTTTTAGCAGTTGATTTTGGAAAAAAGCAACCTGGCACACCACTGTTTCTAAACGCCCGTTCTTCCTCTAACGCTCCGTAAGTCATCACCACCACCCATTCAAGATTTCTCGCTCCCGGAGTTGCCAGCGTGGAGTTAAAAAAAAAAAAAAAAAAGCTGGCTGTGCGAACTTTAAGGCGTTCATCACCGTAGCACCGCGCTGGCTTGCACAAAGTACCTAGTGTTGGTCTAAAAAACCCTAACGGCGGCACCCTGATCTACGTATTTTCTGGCTTAATCCTGAAAAGTCTAAGTTAGAAGAACCACGTGGAAGTCAACTGCTGCAGGAGCGTCTCAACAAAGCACTCACTCTGTTACAAAAGGAGCCTGCTTTTTCAAGGCAGTAGAGCAGCCGACAGGATTCTCAAAAGGGAAAAAAGAAAAAAGGCAAGCAGTGTCCAGCACTATAGGAAACAGGCTAAGCAAAGTTGAGCGAGGTACCCCTCACCACCCTCCCCACTCCGCAACACCTTCTCCGTTGGTGACTACAGAAAAAAGTTTAGCTAGGCTCCACAACAAAGAACCAGACCTAGTAACTTTGTCCTTCCCACTAGTAGGAAAAAAGTTTGAGCCTTTTTACCTGTTGCATTACCAGCGGAACTTTTTAAACAGCCAACACATAAACCAGCACGTGGAAATGACAAAGGCTCTTTGAAGATCGTCGTTCTACTTACAAGTATCCCAAATCAAAGACGCAATGCATTTACAACGCACAGTAGAAGAGTTTTCCTTACAGAAAGAGACACTACTAGGTAAAGTGAGTTTTTTTTTCTTTTTCTTTTTCAAAACTTACTCTTTCACTTAATGAGAGTGAAGCCGGCGCGCCAAAGTGGTGGAACTCCTTGGAGGCTGAAGTCAAAGGAAAAGGAGAGTTCAGGCTCTCAGACCTGTCTGTTTAAAGTTTAAAAGTCTGCTGCTGTTTGGTACTCTCCTCACGCCTTCCCCCCAATGAAAGAAAAGTGCTGATACCTCGTAAAAGCGTTTTTCTAACTTGGAGCACAGAGCTTTTAAAAGTTTCAAGCCACTGACTCAACTGGAAGGAGGGGCTAGGAGAAAGGGGAGGGAGGAAGAAAAGGCGGGGAGGAGGTGGGGTGGAGGCTGGCGAGCGTGGAGCTGAGCAGGCAGAAGAAGCAACCTGGTCAAGATAAAGTTAGAGTTTGAATGTGCTGACGAGAAGGGAAAAAAAAAAAAGTAAGAAACAGCTCTCGATGTACGTGAGCCAGTGACTCCTCACAGATAAAGAACTTTTGGGTGCAGTGTTTGCTTCAGGGGATGAGCAGGGGCAGAGAGATGCCCCTTTTTATGTTACGTTTTCTAAATAATAATAATAAAAAAATACCATAAATAAAAATGGGGGGGAGACAAGGTCAACTCGTGCAGACTTGTTCTGCGTTGCCCAAGGTGTGTGAAGCTTGAGGTGGGTGTGAGTGATCTTTCTTATGACCTAATTTTCTTCCTCTTAAACATGGACAATTAACAAAGGAAAGAGGCGGTGGGCATGGGAACCACGTTTCACAACCAGTCCCGTGGAGGAGTGGTATGTCTCCTCTTCAGTTTCTCTGCCGCTTTAGGTAGTTTTTACTTATTCTTTTAATTAAGAACAAGGAGATAAGTGTTCTATATTATGAATAAAAAAAATATATCCTGTATGTAACTTTTGACTGGAACCTTGAATGGTGACCTCTACCCCATCTCCAAGGAAGTGAAGCTCCACATCTTAGTCCTGTTTATGCCTACAATTTAACATTTAAATGGGCAGGGAGATGCCAGAATTCTCCTCCTCCTCTCCCTCCTCCACCTAACAACTGCAGACTAGGGCAGCCAGATCCATTATATTCACTTAAAGCCCATCTGAAAACTTCTTCCCCTCTTTCAATCATGTCCCTAGGAAGCCCATTCAGGGGAGAGACGTCGGCCTGGTGACTGCCTGCCCACAGCTTCGTGGCTCTCTCATCATACCTAATGGGGTTTATGAAGGCCTGAGTCAGATGACCACATTCCTAAGGTGGGCAGCTCCTTTGAGGGCTCCCAGATGTCCTCCAAGAGGGCTTGTGGTAGAGCAATAAACCGGTTTTAGTGCTGTTCCAGGAGTTAGGCACGGAAATCTCTTGGCCTTGGTACAGGCATCACCTGATAGTGCTTGAACATCTCACATTAATGCAAATAGCAGAACAAAGGATGGCAAAGACTTCCTGGGAAACACTTTCCCGTAGCACTCTCTCACTGGGGTGACTAAGGAAAGGCCACTTAAAGTCTCACAGTTTAAGGCCCCAGCACGCTCTCCTACTTTTCAGGTTTGTCTTCAACTTAAAGAAGGGAAATAATGTTACAGAAGCAGAAACTATAATCTGACTTTCAAGGCTTTATGTCCAGCAATGCAACGATAGATTTTTTTTCTTAACATTTATTTATATGTGTATGCAAGTGGAAATTAGAAGACAGCTTGTGAAAGTTGGATCCCTTTTTTCATCTCAAAACTGAACTTAGATAGTCAGACCTGACAGCAGGCACCTTTACCACTGAGCCACCTTGCTGGTTCTTATTTAATTTATTTAGTTACTTTTTTTTTTTTTTTAAGGACGAGGTCTCTCTACATGGCTATAGTTGTCCCGGAACTCACTAAGTAGACTATGATGGCTGCAAACTCATAGAGTTCTGCCTGTCTCTGCCTCCTCAGCACTGGGACTAAATGTACGCACCACATGCTGGCATATTAAATTTATTTTTAGCACATAAAACATATAAGAATTACATGCAATGTTGGGGTTATGTGATGTTTTGATACAAGTGTAAAGTTTGCAGTACTGAATTCAGTATAAGCATATTTGTCTGTTGTAATGTTTATTATTCTCTATGGGAAAATATCCAGACTTCTAAAGATTTTTTTTTTTTTTTTAGAAGCAGACAGTGCACCATCATCCATCTATAGTTAGCTTACCCACACTTTGATACACCACACATAACCTCAGTAGAACTTACTGTCCACGAGTCTCCCCGTTCCTCTTTGCAAAAACACATTTTATTTAATTTAAAGAAAGATTTGCTTGCTGGGCAGGATAGCACAGGCCTTTAATTCCAGCGGTCTCTGCCTGTAGCCCTAGTCAGCTGAGAAGATAAGGCAGGACAATCAACTGAGATGAGTTTCAAAGAGTCATCAACTTCATCAGAGAAGACCCAGTGTTGAGTTAAAACAAACAAACAAACAAAACAACAACAACAAAAGCAGGACGTAAAGACTGGCACGGGCGTGGAGGGCATTGCAGTTGGTGCCAGAATGGATGAGTGGTGAGCTATGAATGTGCCAACCTTAGAGGAGAAAGCGAAGCAGAGACGTTAGAGCCTGTTCCTGGACTGATAGGGCAGGAAAACCAGAGGCAGGAGGAAGTGGAGAGCAAGTTTGGAAATTTAATTGGGAAAATATTACTAACACCAAAAAAGGAAGCAGGGGGGGGGGGTGGATGGGAGGGAGGTGACCCACCAGTTGGAAGACACAATAGGAGAGAGAATCCTGTGATGGAGAGCAAAAATGCCTAGGCAAAGATAACCAAGGGGCGTCTCTACTGTGGGTTAAGGTGTTCAGGTTAAGATTGTAGTTTAACTGAAAAGAATTGGCTATTAAAGCCACAGGTCCTAAAGTGTTTGTTAAAAGAAGGAATGCAGGCCCCGAATCTCCAAGACAAAGCGCACAGCTTGAATGGATTTCCTCTAAAGCCCACAAAGAAAAGAATGACAAAAGCCAGTAAGGTCGAGAGGAGAAAGGCATTCAAGATGGTCGGGAGGCCTTTAAGTTGTAAGGAAAATAACAGTAGCCTGAGGCTTTCTAGGCCTTTAACTCTGAAAGGGCAATTATTCATTGAAAACAAGAGAGGCGGCAGACCTTACGGAATATGAAGTGTTGAGGTAGAGCGATCGGAAATGGGAGAGTGGAGGTAGTTTCTCTCCCAAGAGGGAGGTAGTCACCTGACTGAAGAGCTGATAAGTATCTCCTTGTGAGTGGAGATGGATCTGTAGAAGTCAGAGCTATCTAAGACTGGGAGGATCAAGAATTGCAGTGGGGATTAGATTTTATTATCTTATCTTTTCCTTTCCTTCCTTTCTTTTTTCCCCTTTCTTCTCTCCATCCTCCTCTTCCTCCTTCTCCAGCTCTTTCTAGAGTCAATGTCCTCAGTATAGATCCCCAGCTTTGTTTGTTTGTTTGTTTGTTTGTTTGTTTTAAGTTTTGAGATTAAAGTCTCACTAAACAAGTCATGGCCCTCCTCCCTTATTTCCTGTGTTAGGACGCTGGTGTGAGCAGTCATCCTGGTTTATATTTTCTTCTACGAGAACTACAATAATGTTGTATGCATCAAATTTCAATTTAAACTAACGTCTTTTTAGTCTGCAAGGAAGGAGTGGACGAGAATGTGGAGCTCGGCCGCCCGCAAATGTGGGAATGCTTTACCTAAATTGGTAGCCAGCTGGGAAGGGATCTTACTGTGAATGCTGGGAGCCAGCAGTTTCACAAACAAATTACACTAGAATCCTTTTCAGGTTTCTGAAACCTGACAATTCACCTCTTAGTCAACTCCAGAGGACTCCTGTAACTGAAACCCCATTTATGTAGCTCCCTGTCATTTTTGAAAACAATGTAAAGGTCAAAATTTGACTCCATCTAGGTAAAATTGTATGGGCCTACCATTTACCTCCCAGTGAATCTGACTTTGAAGCTAAACAAAAGAAGACTGTTTATAAAGGGAAGGAAGAATTTGCTTTGTTTTGCTTTGTTTTGTCAAATGGGAAAGAAGTTTAGCTGTGGATAAATATGTCTCTGGCTCCATCTTCTGTACAGAGTGCAAATGAACAGCCCAAGAAGCAAGTGTGGCAGCTGTTAGAGAAAGCCACACCTAGGATCCCTCCCTCCTGTGCCCTTCTCTTAACCTATATGCAAGTGTTGTTTAACAAACCTCAACTCTGCTTTAAAAGAATGTAACTGACAAACCACTTGCTGTTTATTTAATCTTTGTTTGATATCTTTTTTTATTTTTTTATGAAGCTCAGTTAACCTTTCAGGATGTTTACATTTAATTATGCAGTAAATATTTAAACTGTGTCTTATGCCAGTTGCCAGTGAGAGGATTTTTAAAAGACTTATTTATTTGTTTGTTTGTTTGTTTGTTTATTTAATGAATGTCTATGAGTACACTGTTGCTGTCTTCAGACACACCAGAAGAGGGCATTGGATTCCATTAGAGATGGTTGTCAGCCACCGAGTGGTCTCCGGAATTTGAACTCAGGACCTCTGAAGAGCAGTCAATGCTTTTAACTGCTGAGCCATCTTTCCAGCCCCAGTGATAGAATATTTAATTTTGGAGTCAAACCCAAAAACGGTGTTCGGGTGAACAGTGTTAAGCTTAAGTCTTTTCATTCTCTTAGGAGAATTTTGAAAAAGCAGTATGTAACAAGACCAAGACAAAAAGAATGCTAGTTTTGCTTTTCAAAAAGGAGCACAATCTTTCCCTCTATAGTTAGCAGCGAGGCACTGTTTTCAACAATCCTATGAGTAGAAGGCTGGTGAGATGTAGCTGAGTGGGTAAAAGCACTTGCCACCAAGCTTTACCACCTGAGTTTGCTTTCCCAAGACCCACATGGTGGAAAGAGAAAGCTAACACTTGTAAATTTGCCTCTGACCTCCGCATGCATACTCTGGTCTGGATGCACCTATATATACATATGCTAAATAAATAAATTGGAATAAAATCTTATGAACAATATATCTACCTCCAAACCCCTGGGGGAAAAAAATAAATTGTTGAGGAGCAAAAGCTAAAGAGCTAGTTTTGTTTTGTGACAAAATCTTCAAGGCCAATCCTGAGTTCCTGATCTTCAGTGTGTTGAGATTATAGGCGAGTACCATCATGCCTGGCTCAAAACTAGGGTGATTTTTACACACTACCGTATTTTGATTACATAAAGAGAAACAACCTCCTATTACTCAGGTCTTCTGACCATCAGACATTGTATTCATATATTAACACAACACAGATTGGCATAATTATTGTGTGTGTCAATTAAAAGTAAAAGTAGCTTTGAAATAGAGGAACCCTCCCACTCTTGAGAGTTTTCCTCACTTTCCCTAAATCTATTTTGATTCTTCTTCTTCTTCTTCTTCTTCTTCTTCTTCTTCTTCTTCTTCTTCTTCTTCTTCTTCTTCTTCTTCTTCTTCTTCTTTTTAAAGATTTATTTATTTATTACATGTAAGTACACTGTAGCTGTCTTCAGACACAGAAGAAGAGGGCGTCAGATCTCATTACAGATGGTTGTGAGCCACCATGTGGTTGCTGGGATTTGAACTCAGGACCTTTGTAAGAGCAGTCAGTGTTCTTAGCCACTGAGCCATCTCACCAGCCCCCGTTTCTTCTTCTTCTTCTTTTTTTTTTTTTTAAGAAAAAAAGAACGAAGGGATATTTGCACTGATCATCTAAATTTTGACTATACTTGGAATTTTAGTCTGCTGATTATTCACCAAAAGAGAAAACATTTTAAGACTTTATTTTAGGTTAAATAGCATGAATATTACTCAACTATCTGAAAATCATTCAGCACATATCTTTGATTCCACTGTTGAAGAGGCAGCCAGATCTCTGTAATTCCAGGCCAGCCTGGTCTACATGTCAAATTCTATGCCAACTAGTGTCACATAGCAAAACCCTGTCTGAAAAAAAAAAAATCATTTAGGAAGATAGCCCTCTCGTGTGTATGTGTGATATCTGCCATCAGTTCATATTCCATAAGTTCATACTCAGCATTCCATCACATGCTGTGGAGATGTAGGAAGCATAAAGAACAGTCTATGTGTTGAAACATCCTTGTATTTAAGAATGAAAGCAAGCGTATAGCTGGAATAGCAAATTCAAGAAGAAAATTGTTCATACAAGTATTTAATTGAATTAATAACAAATGAAAGGAAGGAAAGAAAGACAGACTGACTTAACATTGCCTTAAGAGTTAGCTGAGATAAAAATTCCTAAATGAAATATTTACAATGCTTGGTTATATTACCACTTACCCAGGTCGTTAAAGTGCCTTTCTGTTGTATGTCTGAGCTGGCTTTGGTACACAGGAAGAGGGACCAATCTCAGCTTCATACCATGCATGTCTGTGACAAACAGCACCAAGCTTTACACAGTGTTTACTTAGTGCAAACATAAAGCAATTATTCCCAAGAAATCTCTTACCATAGGACTATAAATTCTTTATGCATTAGAAATATTTCAACCTCTTCAGGTACAGATGACCAAAGCTGAAAAATTACCGTAGCAGGATTCACACAGCTGCAAGGTTCTTGTGACTTTTTAAGATTGTGTGTGTGTGTGTGTGTGTGTGTGTGTGTGTGTGTGTGTGCAGGTGTTTTCGGAGATTAGAAGAGGGTGTTGAATACCTTGGAGCTGGAGTTTTAGGCACTTCTGAGCTATTCAGTATGGGTACTGAGAACCAAACTAAGTTCATAACTACAGAGACATCTCTCCAGCCCCCTCTAGTGACTTTTAATCTCTTGGTGGTTTCTGCTGTCCATTACTATCTGAGGGTGCAATAAACTCATATACTAAAGTATGATTTTATTTTAAAACTTCCAAATGTTTTCAGGTCTAAGTCATCTTCCCTAATGGTCTCTGATAGATGTAAGATTTTCTGAGTACACTGTAGCTGTCTTCAGACACACCAGAAGAGGGAACCCAGATCTCATTACAGATGGTTGTGAGCCACCATGTGGTTGCTGGGAATTGAACTCAGGACTATTGGGAGAGCAATCAGTGCTCTTAACCGTTAAGCCGTCTCTCCAGCCCACCTTCCACATTTCTTATTGTCTACATTTTTGTTTTATTTTGAGACAGGGTTTCACATATCCCAGGTTGGCGTTGAACTCAAGAAGCAGAGGATTATCTTGAACGCCTGCTCTTGCCTCAATCTCCCAAGGGCTGCAACATCACGTGCTGCTTGGGGTTCCACAGTTAGATAAAGATACTAAAATCCTAGACTTCTGGATGAGATCTTGTAAAGGAAGCTGCCATCCATTTGACTGGTTAAGAAGAGCACAGGTAAGAAATAGACTGTTTCTTTTTTTCTTCTTCTTTTTTTAAGATTTATTTATTTTATGTGTATGAGCACACTGTAGCTGTACAGATGGCTATGAGCTATCATGTGTGTGGCTGCTGGGAATTGAACTCAGGACCTCTGCCAGCCCTGTTCGCTCGGCCCGCTAGCTCCTGCGTAATTCACTGTAGCTGTCTTTAGACACACCAGAAGAGGGCGTCAGATCTCATTACTGGTGGTTGTGAGCCACCATGTGGGTGCTGGGATCCCAATTCAGGACCTTCTCTTACCCGCTGAGCCATCTCGCCAGCCCAGAAATAGACTGTTCCTAAGAAGGAGGAAAAGGGGCAGAAATTACCAAAGGTAAAGACAGTATCAACACACTGAGGAAAAGGTAAACCCTGCTGAACACAGCCCCGGCGACATAGCTTCTTGATGGATAGAGGGGAAACAGAGGTTTCACGCAGAAGGTCAGAACCTGTGGCAGTCCTGTAGCAGGCCCCCAGACCGTAGAAAAACTGATGCCATGATGGATGTATTATCCAGTCCGCAAAACTCAGCGATCAGACAGCACCACCTGCCAAAACAAAAACGAAGACCTAATCCATCCAAGTCCATTGTTCTGGGAGTCTCAAAATGTACTACCTTGCCTTTCGGTTTCTCTAGTTCTCCTTCTGGCTAACTGTTCTAATTAACCAAGACCATGGTTTTTGTGCTTAAAAGCTCAGCCTGAGAAAGGCTCTGGCTACGCTGGGATCCCAAACAACCCAGTGTGGCCACCAGCCTGCTACTAAAGACTTCCTATTGGCTTAAACCTGTGTCCAAGAAGTCTCTTCTCAAGGACACCGCACAGCAGTCCTATCCTCAAAATAAGCCCATAACCCTCACAAGCTCACATTCCAGTGCAGGTTTTGATAAAACAGAAATTCGTCTGGCAGACGAGTCAGCAGTAGAGAAGAATCTCATGTTGACACACTGTATGAAGCAGAGAACATAAATAAGATGCCGTCTCGAGATGAAAACTATGTTTTTAAAACCGAGCCACTCTGGGGAATCTAAGAAAGAACAGAGAAAGATTAAATCAGGGAGCCCAGATTTCAGCTAACATTACTTCCAGGGTGAGAGACAGCCCTGGGAGGTAGTTTTTCAGAAAAAAAGGGCTGGTTGTTGACAATAACAGGCAGCGGGAAGCAGGGCTCAGGCAACGAAGAGCACAGAGAAACTTATATCCATTGTGGCTGAGAGCAGATCTCAACTGAGAATAACCCCCGAGTATGATTGCCAGCAGCCCGAGTCAGTGGGTTGAGCTCTGGCGCCACCTATCGTCCTATATCCCCAAGGCTCCGAAGCCCAAAGCCCCATTGGGTGCTGGGTACTTTGGAGGTCTTGAAGGTAGAAAGGCAGGTCCTCTGCCAACCGTGGCTGCTTCCTACACTGCGGGAGGGGAAGCAACTGCGGGGACACTGTCAGCTAGAATGCAATTATTCCAGCTGGCAAAAACTGGGGAGTTCCTGGGACCTGCTCCACCTACGGATTGAAAAGCCAAGTGCCACTGACAAGAGACTCTCTGTAAGTAAAGAAGGGCCTCTAAGGGCAAAGATAGGTAACCAAGCTGAACGCATAAGACAAGACTCCCCAAGTTCAGCTGGAAACCCTGTTTCTAGCCTCCACCCTGAATCTAGTGCTCAGGATCCAATTTTAGAAGATCACAAATGAAAGCTGCTCCAACGCTGCTTCCCCTCCCCCTCCCCTCCTCCTCTTCTTTTTCTTCGTCTTCCTTCTTTCTCTCTTCCTCCTCCTTTTTCTTAATTTGCTCCCCCCTTTCCTTTGTGCTACCTTAGTGTCTGTCCACTAATACCAGAAGTGGGTGTGAGGTCCCTCGGAGCTGGAGTTAGACGTGTCAGCCACCTGACGGTGGGTGGTAGGATCCTGAACTCCTTTCCTCTGATGGGATAGTGAGCAATCTTAACTGCTGAGCCACTTCTCCAGATCTTTTGGTGAGCACGTTTTCACCTTATTGTATCTAAAGAGAAACTACTTGGACTGGGAGAACAGTTCCGTTGGATAGACTGCTTGCCTTGAATGCATGAGTCCTGGTTTGGTTACTAGACCTAAAAAAGAAAGTCTTTGTGATTTTTAGATTCACTTTTATACACCCATCCAATTTTATTTATATGCTGTTTTCATTATTGGGCAATCTTTACTCCTTCCTCCTCCTCCCCCCTCTCTCAGTTTCCCTCATTTTTCTCAGTTCTACTATAATTTTGGTAGCATTTGAATTTATCTTATTTCTTTTGATTATTTTTAAAGCTGATGCTGGGTCTTGGAAAAGACAAATAGTTAGTGAATATTCCCCTATGATTCTCATTTAACGCTGAAAACTAGGGCCATACATAAACAAGGCAGAAAATAAAGTTAAATGAGAATAAAAACACCGGGGGGTGGTGGTGGTGGCGCACGCCTCTAATCCCAGCACTTGGGAGGCAGAGGCAGGCAGATTTCTGAGTTCGAGGCCAGCCTGGTCTACAGAGTGAGTTCCAGGACAGCCAGGGCTACACAGAGAAACCCTGTCTCGAAAAGAAAAAAAAGAGAAAAGAAAAAAGAAAAAGAGAGAGAGAGAATAAAAACAAGTCCAGAGTTTAGTCTGTCCTGTCTGAGAAGAGCCAGCTACCTGGAAGGGACCTCATGTCTGCCCTCTAAAAGAAAGGGCAAAGGCCAGCTGATATGGCCCTCTGGTGCTTAGTTTTATGTATTAACTAACTGGAGCCAGGAATGGTGGAACACACCTTTAGTATTAGTGCTAGGCGAGGCAGAGCCAGGTCCATCTCCGTGAGCTCAAGTCTTCTTTATCATCATCATGGTGACACCTCCAGCAGTTCTTTTATTGTTCAGGATTGTTTTAGCCATCTAGGTTTTTTGTGCTTCCATATGAAGCTGAAGATTATCCTTTTCAAGATCTGTAAAGAATTGTGTTGGAATTTCAATGGGGATTATATCGAACCTGTAGATAGTTTTTGGTAAGATGACCATTTTTACTATATTAGTCCTATTGATCCATGTGCATGGGAGATACTTTCATCTTCTGATGTCTTCTTTCTTTCTTCAGTGTCTTAAAGTTTTTACCATGTAAATCTTTCACTTGTTTGATGAGTTACCCCAAGGCATTTTATATTATTTGAGGCTATTGCAAAAGGTGTTGTTTCTCTGATTTCTTTCTCAGTCCATTCAGGCTACTGATTTTTGTTTGTTTGTTTGTTTGTTTTTGTTGTTGTTAATTTTGTTTCCAGATACTTTGCTGAAAGTGTTTATTAGCTGTAAGAGTTTCCTGGTGAAATTTTTAGGGTCACTTATATATATTATCATATCACTTACAAATAAAGATCTTTTGATTTCTTCCTTTCCAATTTGTAGACCCTTGGTCTCCTTCAGTTGGCTTATTGCTCTACCTAAGCGTACTATATTGAATAGGTACTGAGCAAGTGCACCTTGTCTTAGTGGAATTGCTTTGAGTTTCTCTTCATGGAACAAAAAAATTATTTTTGAGACAGCGTCTCACTATGTAGCATGTTTACTGTTGAGCAAAATTCAGTCTCTTGATTGTTTTCATTAACTTTTTTTTTGTTTTGTTTTTGTTTTTTTGTTTTTTTCGAGACAGGGTTTCTCTGTATAGCCCTGGCTGTCCTGGAACTCACTCTGTAGACCAAGCTGCCCTCGAATTCAGAAATCTGCCTGCCTGTGCCTCCCAAGTGCTGGGATTAAAGACGTGTGCCACCACCGTCCAATAAAAATTAGTGATTCTTTAGGTTTTATTTTGTTTATTCTGTTTCATTTTTTGAGAAAAGGTCTTTCAGTATAGCTTAGGAGAGCTTGGCATTCATGATCTTACTATTGTCATATCTGCAGTACTGGGACCACAGATGTGTAGATGACCATATTTTAAATATTGTACATGTAAATGTTGCACTTCAATTAGTGAAGACACAAGAGGATAGGCAAACATTGCATGTTTTTTCCTATATATGAAGCTTAGACAACACACATTATTCTATGCATACCTATGATATGAAATCAGAAGAATGGTTACTTTGTAGGGAGGGCAGCAGTGGCAAGAAGTAAGGGAAAAGTAGCACATGCACGGGTGCAATTCCTTGTGCTGCTTGGTCTTGGTTAACTTGCTATAAACTAGAGTCACCTGGAAATCCTGCCCCAACTTCCCTCAGGTTTGGACTTTAAGCTGTGTCTTAGTCAGGGTTTCTATTTCTGCACAAACTTCATGACCAAGAAGCAAGTTGGGGAGGAAAGGGTTTATTCAGCTTACTTCCACATTGCTGTTCATCACCAAAGGAAGTCAGGACTGGAACTCAAGCAGGTCGGGAAGCAGGAGCTGATGCAGAGGCCATGGAGAGATGTTTCTTATTGGCTTGCTTCTCCTGGCTTGCGCAGCCTGCTCTCTTATAGAACCCAAGACTTCCAGCCCAGGGATGGCACCACCCACAAGAGGCCCTACCCCCTTGATCACTAATTGAGAAAATGCCCCAAGGCTGGATCTCATGGAGGCACTTCCTCAGCTGAAGCTCCCTTCTCTGTGATAACTCCAGCCTGTGTTGAGTTGGCACACAAAACCAGCCAGTACAAGCTGTAAGCCAAGTAAAGACTTTTCTTCTATAAGGTGGTTTTGCCCAGAGGCCAAACCAGAACAATGAGCAAAATAGTACAACATATAAGACTAAAAATGCGCCAGGTAGTGGTGGCGCACGTCCTTAATCCCAGCACTTGGGAGGCAGAGGCAGGCAGATTTCTGAGTTCACAGCCAGCCTGGTCTATAGAGTGTGTTCCAGGACAGCCAGGGCTATACAGAGAAACCCTGTCTTGAAAAAACAAAAACAAAAACAAACAAACAACAACAACAAAAACAAGACTAAAAATTCCAGCGCTGGAGAGATGACTCAGCCATTCAGAGCATTCACTGGTTGCTCTTCCAGTGGTCCTGAGTTCGATTCCCAGCCACCACATGGTGGCTCACAACTACCTGTGATGAGATCCGATGCCCTCTTCTGGTGTGTCTGAAGACAGCTAGTGTATGCATACAATGAAATAAATAAATAAATAAATAAATAAATACTAAAAATGCCATAAAGAAACCTGTTATTTCTATGTTTTCTAAAAACCTATATTTAAAAAGCCTGCATCACAAGTATTTAAAATCCAGAAGTGAAATACTACAAGTTATAACTACCAGAGGGAGTGTTTTTGACACTTTCTAAAGCATTAACAGAGGCTTAGGCATGTAAGCTCATGGTGTGGCTTGTTAATGGATTTATACATAAGAGTTTTCAGCAGCTTGGTCCTTCATTAAATAGTTTACCTAGTGAAGGAGGGCTGAAGGCTAAGAGTCAGACCCCATGATTACACTCATCCATAAAAAGACAGCACACTGTGGATACGGCTAAAATGTAGACATTTTAATGAATTTGCCACTAAACTAGATAGGACATAAAATCAATCTTCATCTGGGACTTTAATTAGGAGATGAAAACTGCAATTTTAGATTTATATTTGAGGAACAGTTGTAGAACGTGTCTTAGTTAGGGCTGGTACTGCTGTGATGAAACTCTATGACCAAAACAACTTGGGAAGAAAAGGGTTTATTTGGCTTATGCTTCCAGGAACCTGAAGTCAGGAGCTGATGTAGAGGTCATGGAGTGGTGCTGCTTATTCGTTCACTTAGCCTGCTTTTTTAAATAGAACCCACAATCGCCAGCCCAGGGATGGCTCCCACAACAATGGGTTGGGTCCTCCCCCATCAATCAGTAAGAAAATGCCCCACAGGCTTGCCTACAGTTGGATGTTATAGATACATTTTCTTAGCTGAAGCTCCTTCCTCTCTAATGACTACAGCTTGTATCAAGTTGACATAAAACTACCCAGTACAGAAAGACCATTAATAATTTTAGTATTTTTGTGCTTTTACGTGTAGGCAATCCTGATGAATTTGGCCTCTCAGAGGTTAAATCAGATCTGTTTCTAAGTTTTTAAAAAAGATTTATTTTATGTAAATGAGTACATTGTAACTGTCCTCAGACATATCAGATTCCATTACAAATGGTTGCGAGCTTCTATATGGTTGCTGGGAATAGAACTCAGGACCTCAGGAAGAGTAGTCATTGCTCTTAACTACTGAGCCATCTCTCCAGTCCCTCATTTCTAATTTTGAGTTGTGGGGATATCAATATTCTGAAAACAAGGCTAAGGCCAGATATAATATACTCAGCCTACTTATGTTATTATTATTTTCTATATCTACCTCTATGGTTGCATTCGAATGTAACCGTTTTAAGGCATAGATCCTTATATTATGTTCTCATGAATGAGTTTGGTTTAGGGCTTATCTTCCGGTGTGTGGTGTTTTGATTTTATCATTTCATACAGCATGAAGGAAGTGACGCTATTTGGCATCTGAAACCAGGTCAAGGAGAGCCACGTGGCTTCATTGACACATTCTCAACTGGAGCCCTAAGCTGCTGTGTAAGAAGTTTCCCAGCAGCCACTGAGATGTGGAAAGGCAACTTCCCATGAAGAGACCGGGAATAGGCATGTGATTGATGGTCTTAGCTGCACCTGGGTTTCATGGTGTCCCAGACCATGTGACACTGTGAAGGGCTCTAACCCTGAGCTATTTGAGTCCTTCTAGCTGTTTGAGGGGTTTCAATTAGGTATCAGACTCTGTGAGACCAAAATGAATTTGTGGACATAAGAACATGATAGTATTGTATGTTCTCATTGTAGAGTTCAAGATCAATACATTACAGCACAGGAAGTCTTGAATGCTAAAAGAAATGCTCATTTACTAAGAGGTGATACTGCACCCCAACTGCATCCATATTACTCCTCTCCTCTTGCTCTAAAGCTTGTGAGTTTGGGGCTGGTGAGATGGCTCAGTGGGTAAGAAGAGCACTGACTACTCTTCTGAAGGTCCTGAGTTCGGATCCCAGCAACCGCATGATGGCTCACAACCATCCGTAATGAGATCTGACTCCCTCTTCTGGTGTGTCTTAAGACAGCTACAGTGTATTACGCTGGAGCAAGTGGGGCTGGAGGGAGCAGAGGTCCTGATTTCAATTCCTAGCAGCCACATGATGGCTCACGGTCATCTGTACAGCTGCAGTGTACTCATACACATAAAAGAAATAAATAATTCTTTTTTTTTTTTAAAAAAAGCATGTGAGTTTGGAGTTCCTTACAGGAGCACGGGAGGGGGTATTTACAAATGTATGAGCCTCTTTTTTTTTTTTTTTTTAAGATTTATTTATTTATTATATGTACGTACACTGTAGCTGTCTTCAGACACACCAGAAGAGGGCGTCAGATCTCATTACGGGTGGTTGTGAGCCACCATGTGGTTGCTGGGATTTGAACTCAAGACCTTCGGAAGAGCAGTCTGTGCTCTTAACCGCTGAGTCATCTCGCCAGCCCGTGTAAGAGCTTCTTAAGCAGTAGGTGCCATACAAAAGAAAAGGTCTCTTGGCACCTAGCAATCATGAATTGCTTATCAGGTTACCAGGAAGGGCTAGGGATCTCATGAGGCCCTCTCTCGTAAATGACAGCACGTTGACGGACTCAATTTTGTGCAGATTTTTTTTGTGTAGGAAATCACAGCTGGTGAGAGTTCAAGAGGGTGATGACTATGCCATGGGGCCCAGAAGACAGAGCTCTACAACACCCTGTCCCTGCTTCTGCTTCTTGTGTTCTTTCTGTCTGCTCTTTTGTGATGGTCCCTAAAGACGCCACATAGACACATATTCAACAGTCACCTCTTCTCCTCACTTTACCTGTTACATGTCCCTTACACAACTGCCTCCTACTGATTAAAGGGAAAATTGAACATTATTATTATTATTATTATTATTATTATTATTATTATTACCACCAACGCTGAGAGCAGGGAGAATCTGTAGGCACAGAACACATATGTAGACCACTTGACAGGCACACCATGTCCCTTTAGCAACACAGCAGCAGTGGCTTTTCTGTAGGAACCTGTGATCTCTCCAGTCACACGTTTTCTACAAGGTTTCCTGTAGGAGATATGAAGTTCCTCTTGTGGAACAAGCCTCAGATGCAATCAGAGAGAGGTTAGTTATCCCTGTAACTGATGTACCAGTAGACACAGCTTCTCTATCACAGCTCCAGCATGGTTTACACAGTTAGAAATAACAGGCCAGCCAGGGGGTACGTGGTGAGGCCCTGTCTCAAAAATTAAAAATAAAAAAACGTTCTACAAAGTTATATAATTTTCCTATTTATATGACACGATTTGTGAATATACAAACAGAACCTAATTGTTCATCATCGTGCAAAACTAATATCCATTCATTCATGTATTTATCTATACATGTTTGCATACATGCTGGGAAACTAACTACTAGTTACAAGGGCTTTTAGCTAGTTAAAAACTCTGATTCTCAGGGATGGGGATATGGCTCAGCAGTTAAGAGCATTGGCTGTTCTTCCAGCGATACAAAGTTCAGTTCCTAGTTTATACATGGAATGGCTCACAACTGTCCCTGACTCCAGTTCCAGGGGACCTATCATCCTTTTCTGGCTGAGGTGGGCACTAAGCATGCATGTGGTACATACACACATACATGCTGGGGGAACAATCATATGCATAAATTTCTTTTTTTTTTTTTTTTTTTTTTTTTTTTGGTTTTTCGTGACAGGGTTTCTCTGGGTAGTCATGGCTGTCCTGAAACTCACTCTGTAGACCAGGCTGGCCTCGAACTCAGAAATCCACTTACCTCTGCCTCCCAAGTGCTGGGATTAAAGGCGTGTGCCACCACTGCCTGGCACATAAAATATTCTTTAAAATTTAAAAAACCCTTTCTTTTGCCTACATGTAGGTTGTTGGGTTTTGTTGTTGTCGTTTTTTCAAGTGTTTTGTTTGCTGCTGATGTTGTTGGAGATAGGATTTATTGTAGCCAAAGCATGTACACCCCCACGTCCCACACAAACAAATAAATTTAAATCTAAATTACACATGTGAGAGAAAACACCCAGTACTTGTTTTCTGAGTTTAACATATTCATTTAAGCGAATGATTTCCAGTTGCAACAATTTTCCTGAAAGATGCCATAACTTTAATTTTTCTTTTGGAGCTGCATAAAGTTCCACCGTATCTCCATTTCTTTTTCTGTCTCTCCATCTGCTTGCAGGCATCTGGGCTGGTTCCATTCCATGGCCAGTGTGACCCATACGCAGCAATAAATATGAATGTGTCTCTGTGATGTGTTGATTTAGAGTATTTTAATTATAAGCGGAACGGGGTTGCAGGTAGGTCCCAACACTATTTTACGTGTTTTTTAAAGGAAACTTTACACTGATTTCTATCGTAGCGACATCCCTAGCAGCAGTGAATGAGCACTTCCCTTCTCCCACATCCTCAACGGTATGTTTTCTTGAAGATAGCCATTCTGACTGGTATGAGATGGAACCTCAAAGCAGCTTTAACCTGATGGTTGAGAGAGAGTGTTGAGTTCTTTTTCAAATGGTATTGGTTCTTTGTGTTACTTCTTTTTATTTATTTTGAGACAGGGCTGCTCTGTGCAACCTTGGCTGGCCTGGCACCCACGAAGATATGCCTTCCTCTGTCCCTACCAAAAGTGCTGGAATTAAAGGTGGAGACCATCACATCCAGCCCATTTATATTTATTTTGAGAACTTTCTGTTTAATTCGTTTGTCCAGTTGCTGACTATGTGAATTGGTTTTTTGTTCGTTATCTATGTAGTCCTGGCTGGTCCGGAACTGTTTATGTAGACCAGGACAGCCTTAAAAAGTCCACCAGTCTTTGCCTCCTGAATACTGGGATTAAAGGTATAGCCTCAGGTTCAGAGCTATCAATTTCCAGGTTAATTTTTAGTTGATGAGAAAATTGTCCCGGCCATCAAAGCTATCTGTCCTTATATATTCCCCAACTGCAGCCAGTCCTGTTGCTTGCAACTTCGGCTTATCAGCTCCCCCCATTACTATACTGAGACTAGTTAAAACGACCACTTAAACCTGTAATTTCTAGTTCCGATATCTGGATCATCTCGAGATGTTAGTTGATGTTTTCTGTTGGCCCTTTATTCCATCCTGTTAGCTGCTCCTAAAGCAGCAGTTCTCAATCCGTGGGTCATGTAAGGGTTGCATATTAAATATCCTGAATATCAAATATTTACATTACAATTCACAACGGTAGCAAATGTACAGTTATGAAGTAGCAATGAAACAATTTTATTGTTGAGAGTCACCACTACATGAGGAACTGTATTAGAAGGTCAGAGCAATGAGAAGCTGGACAAGCGTTGTCCTAAGGCATTGTTGGATTATGTTCTCAAAAGACTCTTTTGAGAATGTGGATTCTGTGATTTGTTTCTATAATGTGTGTTGTTTAGCAGGCTATTATCTTAGTGTAATTTGTATAGGCTAGGATTATTTTACAGTTGAACGGAGACCATTTTGTCCAACCCTGGGGATATCTAGAAGTCTGGCATTGTATCTTGGTAATAAGGGCAGTGAACTCATCACTTGTGATGTAATGTTAAGTTCAATTCTGCCCTTAAGGCAACGGAAGATGGTTTATACGCTGATAAATGACACCTGACACGACCAGTTAAACATTCTGACTTGACTCATCCCCAGAAGGACATCAAAAGACTCACTAGAAGCTTCTTCCCACTTCTCCCGAAACCAAGGAAGATCACACAAGTTTTGGCAATTTAGTCTGAGAATAAAACATATTCACTGAAAATACGCCAGATGCAAGGACCTATGCCTGGAAGTTTCACAGCTCCAAATGTTAGCCTGTTATCCCTCTTTCCTGCTATATCACCTTGTTTGCCTTTAGGCTGAATTTTATGTGAATTGTCTTATGAGCTATATAGGTCTTTTCAACAAACATAACATCTTATAAAAACATTCATAAACATAGAATGGTGGGGGCTGGAGAGATGGCTCAGCCGTTAAGAGCAGTCAATACTCTACCAGAGGTCCTGAGTTCAATTTCCAGCAACCTCATGGTGGCTTGCAACCATCTGTAATGGGAGATGATGCCCTCTTCTGGTATATAAACACAGCTACAGTGTACTTGCATACATAAAATAAATAAAAATTTAAAAACAAACAAAGAAATCCCCCTCACACTGTCCCCCAAAAATCCACCACCACCAGCAACTACAAAGAAAGAAAATCTATTGGTGGACAGTACAGCCCTAGGTTCTGTCTTTTTTTTGTTGTTGTTGTTGTTGTTTCAAGACTGGGTTTCTCTGTGTAGCCCTGGCTGTCCTGGAACTCACTCTGTAGACCAGGCTGGCCTCGAACTCTGAAATCTGCCTGCCTCTGCCTCTGCACCACCACTGCCTGGCATCATTAGGTTCTGACTTAATTGTTTTTCTGTTGCTGTGGGAAAGAAACTTATAAAAGAAAATGTTCAATTTGGCTTATGGTTTCTAAGGGTTAGAGTCCATGAGGGCATCATGTAGGGACAATTGAGGGCTCACACCCTGAACCCCAACCACAGACAGAGAAACAAAATGGAAATTGCGGGAGTCTTTTGAAACCTCAAAGTGTGTGCCCAGGGACATACCACCACCAACAAGGTCATACTTCCCAATTCTTTCCAAACAGTTCCACCAACTGGGGACTCAGCGTTCAAACACATGAGCCTATGGGGGACATTTTCATTCAAGTGGCCACAGCTTTCCTTCAGTTCTCTCACTGTTTTGTGTATCTGTTCCACACAGAGAGTCAGGACTGGGCTGGAAATAACTTATATTTCCATTTTAAAAGGTTTTTATTTTGTTTTAAATTGTGGGGTGTGTGTATGTGTGTGTGTGTGTGTGTGTGTGTGTGTGTGTATGTGTATGTGTGTATGTGTGTGTGTGTATGTGTGTGTGTGTATGTGTGTGTGTGTATGTATATATGTGTGTGTGTGTGCATGTGCGCATGTGTGCAGATGCCTGTGGAGGTCAGACAGGGCATTGGATCCACTGAAGTTGAATTACAGGCAGTTGTGAACAGTCTCATGTAGGCACTGAGACTGAACCTGTACCCTCTACAGGAACAACATGCTCTTTTAATCACTGGACCATATCTCCAGCCCTAGTATCTCTTTCATAACCCTTCTCAACTTCAAAGTTGCTCACTCTTTTCAATTGCTCCACAATCCTAGTTCTCTGGGTTATCTTTCAGGTTCCACAAGCCTTCAGTGTTACCTCTGTTTGGCCTTATGCTAACAATAGCAAACAATGTTTTTGTTTTTCCTTTGTTTTTCCTTTTGTTTGTGTTTTGAGATGGGGCCTCCATAGGTAGCCTTGGCTGGCCTGGACCTTATTATTCAAACCGAGTTGGAGACCCACCTGCCTTTGTCTCCTGAGTGCTGGGATAAAGGCTGCTGCAAGAGTTATTCTGACTGCTACGAGCATTTGCTGCCCTATCATAAGAACTGGAGTTTAGATCCTAGCAACCACATTGAGAAGTTTATTAGATGCCAAAAATCCTATGCCCTCTTTTGGTCTTAATGTGTACCTCCTTGACACTTGTGTACCTACACTAACACACAACTGTTACCTTCCCCCTTCACTTCAGCCATCGGACTTCTGGCAGCCTCTACTTGGGGGCTAACATCTGGGAGCTAAGACAGATGCTCTCTGTTGACTGTCTGTTCCTCTTTGAAGAAGCTGCCTGAGTATGCCCACCACCTGAGTATGCCCAACGCCTGAGCATGCCCACCGCCTGAAGATCTTCTGAACCTGGGGACTTTGGCACCTGAACTTTCTTTGTAGTATAATCTAGAGACTTGGTTTCAGTTTCTCCTGTGACTATAAAAAGCCTGGTTTATTCTGAGTAAAGTGGAGCCTTCGTGTTTTCTCTTTGCATTTCAAACCCTCTATTTCAGGCTCTTTAATTCCTCCTAGCTGAGAGAACTCAGTTCGTGAAACTTCGGGCAGTTTCACACAACATCAACAAATATGAATAATGGCAATAACAAAAACTTTAAAGGTGGGGCACCTAGAGAGATGGCACATTAGTTAAGAGCATAGGCTACTCTTTTTTTGTTGTTGTTGTTTTGTTTTTGTTTTCGTTTTTTGTTTTTTTTCAAGACAGGGTTTCTCTGTGTAGCCCTGGTTGTCCTGGGACTCACTCTATAGACCAGGCTGGTCTTGAACTCAGAAATCCGCCTGCCTCTGTTTCCCAAGTGCTGGGATTTAAAGGTATGCACCACCACTGCCCTGCTAAAAGGTTCTTTTTTTTTTTTTTTCCAGTGCTGAGGACCGAACCCAGGGCCTTGTGCTTGCCTATGGCAAGTGCTCTACCACTGAGCTAAATCCCCAATCCATAGGCTGCTCTTGTAGAGGACCCTGGTTTGATTCTCAGCACCTACATGGTGGCTTACAACCATCTGAAACTCTAGGTTCAGAGGATCTGATTGCATCTTCTGTACTCCACAAATGTGCTGCATGTACATGCATGCTGGCTAACCATGTATAGACAGAAAATAAAAAGAAATGAGTCCTAAAGAACAATAAATATTCTAAAGAGGTAATGTTTCATAGAACAGCCTTCTCCCAGCAGGGACCCTTTGCTAAGGGCTGATCAGAAACAGTATGTTTACAAAGAATAATAAGTAATTAAGTTAATCAGCTAGCTACTAATTGCAGCTTAGCCATCTACGGCTATACCCGACTCTGACTTCAGATAAAGACAATAAAGAAAAGGTGTATGGGGTTTCAATCTTCATGTTAATATGTTACACAATCCTGATAATAATCCAATAGTAAGTGTTGGTCATGTTATAGATGAGGTTGACAGAAAGCAACAGATATTCTGCAAAGGTAGGTCATAAGCCCAAACATGAACCACTTGATTTCTTTTTTTGTTTGTTTGTTTTTTGTTTTTTTGTTTTCGAGACAGGGTTTCCCTGTATAGCTCTGGCTGTCCTGTAACTCACTCTGTAGCCCAGGCTGGCCTCAAACTCAGAAATCCGTCTGCCTCTGCCTTCCAAGAGCTGGGATTAAAGGCGTGTGCCACCACCGCCCGGCTGAACCACTTGATTTCTAAGTCTGGCCTCTTGTGTACCCTTAACACAAGACACTAGAGCTATGTAGTATACAATTAGAAGTAGGTGTGTGTGTGTGTGTGTGTGTGTGTGTGTGTGTGTGTAAAACCAGAAAGTGTAGCAAGTGCTTGTGATCCCAGAGCAGAGATATGGGAACAGGGGCTTGGTGGTCATCCAACCTTGGCTCTTCAGGCAAACTCTAGGCCTATGAGAAAACCTATCTCATAAAACAGAGAGAGTGGCCTTATCCTAACTGATACTGAACGTTGTCCTCTGGCCTGAGCAAGAATGCATATTATTACTGAATCATATTAACATGCATACACATGTATTTATATACTTACACCCTTACTACAGATATGTTATTATATTTGGGCATGTTTTTAGCATATGTTTAAAGAATGATGTACTTGAAAGAAAGAAAAGCATTACTGAAGAAAACCACACTGCCAAATGTCCATTCTATAAATTTTTTCCCTGTATCCTGGTATTGAATTATCAGGAAGCAAATGTGTTTTAGTGAGAAATATAAAGTTTGCTTTAAATCATAGCTATTTAACTTTCTCATATTAAAACATACTTATTTTATAATATATTATTTATCTTTATTTTTATTACCTTTATTTTTAGTATATTTATATTTATTATATTTATTTTTTATTATTATATTACAATATACATTTATATTATAATAGAAAAATATTAAGAAAATCTTTGAATTTGAAATTTATTCTTGGGAATTTCTTATCTATATATAGTGTGAAATATGATTATACCCATTTCCCATGCCCTCTCCACTTCCCCCATCTCTTTATATCATGCCCTCTCCACACTCATATCTTTTTTTTAAAAAAATATAATCCAGCAAGTCCAGTCGGTGCTCCCCATATGTGCATGGGTGTGGGGTCATCTGCGGGAGCCTGGAACTCCTACCAGTGCCCACATCATCAATAAAGAATGATTCTTCCTCCTTTAACACTTATCCTCTGCTAATGGGTATAGATTTGGAGTATGGAGCGGGGCAAAGAGATCGTCTTTGCCATCTAAAGCAGACTATTGGGTGGCTCAATCTTTTGTAGATTTTGAATAGAGAGCTACAACTGCTGTGAGGTCATGATTTATTCAGGTCATATCCAGAAAACATTTTACAACATCCTTCCCTAGTTTTTCGCTCTAACACTATTTCCTTTTCCTCTTCTGCCATGTTCCCTGAGCTCTGGTGGTTGGTGATGAAAGGGGTTAGCGTAAATGTGCTGCTTAGGATTGATTGATCACCAAATCTCTTATCTTCAACCCTTTGACCTATTATGTCCATTGACTATTGCCCATGGCAAAACAAAACAAAACAAAACAAAACAACAAATCTTCTCTGACCAAGGTCGAGGGTAAGGTCTATGGGTATAAACATTTATATTTAGAAAGCCAGAAGGCAATTTAACCGCAAGACCATTGAGCACAATGACAACAGCAGGTTCAACCACAGGGCCTGTGATCTCCTTACCAAATGGCCTTTTGAACAGGATTACAGTATAAGAGATGTGAACATTGCTCCAGTGGAGCAGATCTCCAATCAAGTCAGAGGTCAGCTAGTTACCCCTGTAACAGTCATACCATTATTAACCCAGTAGGTATCACCTGCCCCACAGGTCAGTACTGCAGCCTACAGGGACCAGCACTCAAGAGCGCAGATGTATTTTGTTCATACAGCACCTTTTATAGCATGATGGAAGCGAGACAGCAGAGAGGGAGCTTCCCAATCATTTTGAGATTGATGTCTCTATGCCGTTCAGCCAAAATGTGAGGTATCGTCAGCAGTAAAATCTTACCATGAAGTTATGGTGGGTAATCAAAGTTAATGGCAATAGCCTGTGTTGTTTGGAAGATCATTGGGTCTTTCCTGACCAATAATTCGCAGTGAGGCATTCCCTTGTATCATGATTTGTTTTTGTTTGTTTAATAACCTGTATCTTCTCTAATAGTGACGTTGTCCACTCATGTGGGTGGGCAGTGAATATCTTTTAAAGAGATTTAAAAACAGCTTAAGGCAGTTTGACTTCTTTAAAAATGCTTGTCTTATTGTTAGTATCTCTGTAAGTGAGTGGCATAAACCTTAGCGTTAGAATTAGGCCTGCAAAACATGGGCAATGCTGTCTATTGCTGTAAATTTTATTCTTGCAGATTCTAATGGTGGTCTGCCTTATTTTATTCCATTATTGGAATGCAACTTTGATCGTCGCTGTTCGAATGCCACAACTGCTTCTTGGGCTGTGATGGAGGCATTGAATTACTGCAACCAACATATTATGGTCCCTAAACTGCAAAGCAAGCTTGCTGATTCCCACCCCTTATGGGTTTTTGAGATTTCATTTTACTAAGAAACTATTTAGTGCTCAGAGTCAAATGAATTATATACCTGTTGATGCAAAACACATCTTTTTCTTTTTTTCTTTTTTTTTGGTATTTCGAGACAGGGTTTCTCTGTATAGCCCTGGCTGTCCTGGAACTCACTCTGTAGATCAGGCTGTCCTCGAACTCAAAAATCTGCCTGCCTCTCCCTCCCAAGTGCTGGGACATCTTTTTTTTTGTTTTTTAAAGATTTATTTATTTTATGTGTTTAAGTACACTGTAGCTGTACAGATGGCCGTGAGCCATCATGTGTGTGGCTGCTGGGAATTGAACTCAAGACCTCTGCCAGCCCCTCTCGCTCTGGCCCCACTTGCTCAGGCATAATTCACTGTAGCTGTCTTCAGATGCACCAGAAGAGGGCATCGGCTCTCATTATGGGTGGTTGTGAGCCACCATGTGGTTGCTGGGATCTGAACTCAGGACCTTTGGAAGAGCAGTCAGTGCTCTTACCCGCTGAGCCATCTCGCCAGCCCCAGCAAAACACATCTTTTACTTCAAGGAGAGTAAAGCCATGTTTGAGTGAGCATGGCCCAGGGTCACAGATTTCATGTTACCCTGAAAGGTAATTTCACTGTGGAAATGGGTACACGAGGTTATTTATTGGGTACAGAACAAAGAAAAGTCAGAAACCAGGGCATGTGCTTAACTTAATATATTGGTGGAGGTCACAGGTAGGGCACAGGTAGCAAGTCAGAGAAAACTGTTTTCATAGACTCTCTGATGATAGCCTTCACTTTGGTATTGGTAGAAGCTAGTGGTCCTCTTAGAATCACTATATTTTAAAGGTTTTGATAGTCAAAAGGGTGTCAGGTTAAACACATGGGTAGACAATAAATAGCTTTCAAAGGGACTAAAGAAGTCTATGGTAATTGGGCTGTGGTCTGCAATGTTCTATTCACCCATCGTTACAATAGTCAGTCACTTAGCATTGAAGACTCTTTAAAGCCGGTGCAGCTCTTTCCCCCTCAAATTTTAGGAACTACAATGACCTTTTACGTATTTATCATTTTACATTAAATCACCTTCTTTCTCTCCCTCACTTGCAGCCCTTTCTCCCCAACCCTCCTCTTTCTCCTGTTTTCTCTCATTTACCAAAGGTTTGAGCCTCTGAATTTTGGTTCAATCTCTAAATCATTCCTTACATGGTAAATTAGGCTCATAAAGCTGGGAAAAGATTTTCTTTAAGTTCACAAGCACAAAATCAAATCACAATGCAAGCAATTTCCAAAGGCTACATTTTGACTGAAATAGTACTTGATTTGGTAAGCTATCATTTGGAAAATGTCATCAGATAGAATTTCCTTTCTACATAGTGGCTGTTCTCTAGTTACCCAACTTTGATATTTACTGAAAAGTTCAGAAGTTAATTGACCTGCCTTCAAATGCTTGTATTTATCATGCTGATCTGGAAGCTTTGATCTGGACAAACAAAAGTTTCACAAATTTAACAGTTATATAATTAGAAAGAAAAAGACTTCCGCAGTAGATGTAGCTCTAAATATTCTTACAGAAATTTGCTCTCATAAGTGGATGAAGTTTTCTGGGTGTGAGTTCTTAGTCTTAACACTGTTAATATTGATTTCCTTTCGAAAGCAAACTGGTATAAGGACTATCACAGCAGTATCCACAGTTTCACTTGCATGTATTTACGAAATCATCTCTCGATAGGCAGAAATCACAGTGAAGGTCCAACAATACACACATCACAATGGAAAAAAACTGTGGACATCAAAATCTTGACCCAACCAAAGGTTTTTGCTGGTCATTGGAGTCCCTCTAACTTTTCAGTGGATAAGTTGCTCTGGAATAGTGTGATGGCCATTTTTGGTTGTCAACGTGACTGACTATACCTGGAACTAAAACCTCCAAATGGAGGTCACATCTCTGAGGGATGTTTTGCTTAATTTGAAGCAGGAAGACTCACTTTTAATCTGGATCTTTGAGTTACAAAGACATGCCTATAATACAGATCCTGCTGGTAGCCCATATAAGGACATGGGAGAAGGAGGCATGTGCTCTTTACCTGCTTGCTCTCCTTCTGCTAGCAAGTCTATTCCTTCACTGGCATTAGAGCCCCATGGACCGAGCAACTGCTGGGTCCTGGGACTTTCCATTCACAGCCAGCCACTGTGAGATTAGCTAGACTGAAGGCTGTAAGCTTTATTAAATCCTTTATTAGAACATATATACTATATATATTCTTCATATATATGATCTACATATATACATATATATTTTACATATATAGAATTAATAGAATATATACTGTATTAAATGTACATATAATATATGCTATTAAGTGTGTATATATGTATACATATATACATATAATTTATATATATATATATATATATATATATATTACTCTAGAGAATCATGATTGATACAAATAATAAGGCCAAATTTGCAAAAATATAGTATTTACTTGGTAAATTTGTTTCAATTGTTATTATTACATTTTATTGAGCTAGATCTCATTATCCCTGCTGGCCTCTGACTTTCTACTTAGGTGAGGCTGACCTGAACTAATCCTGTTAACATACTGTCTAAGCTCCACCCCACAGTTACCTGGCCACAGCCAGGGAGGCCTGACCCACTATGAAAGGGGCTGCTTGCCCCCTCTTCTCTCTCTTGCCTCTTACTCTTGCTTCCCTCTTGCTTCCCTCTTGCCCTCTTCTTTAAACCGCCTCCCTTCCCCCTCTCTCCACGTGCTCATGGCCAGGCCTCTATTTCTCTATTCTCTCTCCTTCTCTCTGCCTTTCTCCACCTCAACTACCTTCTTAATTCCCCTCCCCATGCCCTGAATAAACTCTATTGTATACTATATTGTCTCTCATTGTCCCTATATTGTGGCTGGCCCCTCAGGGAGAAGGGATGCCTCAGCTTGGGCCCGTTGAGACACTCCCTTCCCCTAAATACCTCACTACACCCCCATAGAACATACCTCCTCTCTCTCTATTCTTTTATAAACACATCAAATCCTCTTGCCTTCTCTGCCTCAGTTCTGGGATTAAAGGCCTGCACCACGGTGGTGGGTGAGTTTATTTTAAATACAAATTGACTGGAATCATTGCATATGTATAGTAAGTCAGAGTGTTGGGGTAGAAGTCTGTAATTTATGCATATATGCACATGTCTTAGTGCATACCTGGAGGCCCAAGGACAACTTTGTGGAGTCTGTTCTCTCCTATATATACAGGAGTTACAGTAATCTAACTTATGTCCCCAGGCTTACACAAGAAGTGCCC
Source organism: Mastomys coucha (assembly GCF_008632895.1). Lineage (NCBI taxonomy): Eukaryota > Metazoa > Chordata > Mammalia > Rodentia > Muridae > Mastomys > Mastomys coucha. The sequence continues at coordinate 15,611,075 of NW_022196909.1, forward strand.
TTTGCATATCAAGCCATCCTGCCTGCCTGAGGGCATCTGTATTTTCAGAGAGAACTGAGGGTGAATAGGAAGCATATCAAGAGGCCTTTAGTGATTCTGGATCCTGGGGTCCTCGAGTTTGAGGAAGGCTTTATCCCTCAGGTGGGCATTAGGGTACTGGAAGCTCATGTTCACACAAAACCTTAACTGGGTCTGGAGATCTAAGGTCTTGCCTCACTCATTTGAGGAATGAAGTCCTCCAACTGCAGGAGATGAATTCTAGGAGGCAGTGTAACTACAGGGAGCTGGAAAGGGAAAGATGGAACCCCTGGATAACAGAAGTGAGTTGCAGGAAATGGGGCTCAGTTTTTAGTTTTCTCATCCGTAAATGGTGATACTAAGATGAATTTCAGGTTTGTTGTAGTACGGACTAACAGAGCCTAAGTAGGTCTTAATGTAGTTGAATAAGAACTCCATCGGAGTGAATCTAGTATATTTTATTATTATAATCATTGCATAGTAGGACTGAGGCCAAAATGACATAAATCTGTAACCCAGTGTAATAAACTATTTGTCTGTATAGAACTAAGGGAAAGTTGGCCCTTTTCAATTGTGTATTCACTTACCCATGTATTAAAATACAAGATTGTCACTGGCTGCCAGTGGTCCAGTCCCTCCAGTATGCTCCAAGTACAACACTGATTGATATTAAGGTGTTTACATCCCAGTGGAAGATAACAGCGAAAATCTCACTCAGTTTTCCACTCTGCCCTTTGAAGTACTGTCTTAGTTACTTTTCTGTTACTGTGAAAAATACCATACAGTTCCAGCAGGTTACGAATCATAGTTGGGAATTATGGCATCCAGCAGCAGGAACATGAAGCTGAGAGTGGGGGCTGGAGAGATGGCTCAGCTGTTAAGAGGACCAGCTGCAATTCCAGAGGTCCTGAGTTCAATTCGAGCAACCACATGGTGACTCACAACCATCTAGAGTGAGCACTTATATATGTAAAATAGATAAATAAACCTTTAAAAAAAGAAACAAAACACGGGGTGTTGAAAAAAACAAGAAGCTGAGAATGCACATTAAACTACAAGCTTGAAGCAGAGAGAGAAACTGGAAATGGTGGAAGGTAATAAACTCAAAGCTCTCCTGCAGTGACACACTTCCCGTAACAAGGTTTAAACTTACCCCAAACAGTGCCAGAAACGGAAGACCCAGAGTTCAAATACTTGAGGCTATGAGATACATTCTTAGTCCAACCACCACAAGTACCACCCTAACTCCAACTATCGTCCCCTTACTACTACTAAGAAATCAAGCCGCCAGTGCTCTGGGCTATTGCACATCTTGGTTTCCATCTGTCCTCCCTCCCAGGACAGCACAGGACTCTCCTTACACTGAGTGGAGGAGATAAACAATGGCTCTTACCAAAAATTAGTGATGTCACATCAGTGTCATCATAAAACATAGGCTTTGCCCAAAGACGGACTATGTTTAGCCAAATATTCAAGCTGATGCTTTTTTTTTTTTTTTTT
>NW_022196909.1:15612608-15620032 GCF_008632895.1 Mastomys coucha
TTTTTTTTTTTTTTTTGAATGATGACTGAATTCATGTTGCTGAAGAGTCATTTCACTCACTTCCATGGAGAAAATAATGGCTCCAGGATTGTATCTTCAGGAGTAATGTAGGATGGGCATATTGGACAAGACTGCGGCTTTGCAGAACGCGTCTCTGCAGGAGTGGCTTAGATAAGATGTACTAAGAGGGTTCAATTAAGTTTGCCTCAGGTTGATGGCACTTGCTGTCTTTGACTTTTATAAGAGGTTGTATAATCCTGTTGCCATAACTTAAAAGGCTTAATAAAAACAGTGTTAATAGCCTTTTCATCATCTAAACTGTCTTCCCAGGAGAATTCTATTATTGCTTCTGATAAACTCCTAGAAAGAGTATGAAGGATGGGGACTATTTATATTGTCGTGTTCATATTTAACAGCAGTGTTTATTTTATTAGAAACAATATCAAGAATAAACAAAAGGACTTGGCATTCTTAGTACTCTCCAAGAGTTATATTTTCTGCTAAGTAGGTTAAAATAAAAAGATTCAAAAGATAATGCTCACAGATCTTTCTCAATTTCAAGTTGAAGAAATGTACCTAAGGGTGAAGTCTTCTATAAATGAAGGACAAGCAACACATTTGTAATGCATCTAGGAAACAAAAGTAAAAGGGTGGAGACAGACACGGCCCAGCAGTTATGAGCATTTGTTATTCCTGCAGATGACCATAGTTTGGTTCTCAGCACTCAGAGGACAGCACAAAACGCTTTGTAACTCCAGTTCCAGGGATCCATATCCCCTTCTTATCTCCACAGACACCAGGAGCACATGCAGAGCACATGCACACATGCAGGCACTCCTATAGACACATGAAATAAGATACACTTTTATAAAAAGAAAATATAGTATATAATCAATTCAGATTGCATATAACACTATCAATACCAATAAAACATTATATGCAAAATATTTGATTCATACAAAGCACCATGACAGGTTGAAGAAAAGCTCAATAACTTTTTAAAAAAAGTTTGTTTTGGGGCTGGTGAGATGGCTCACAACCACCCATAATGAGATCTGACACTCTCTTCTGGTGTGTTTGAAGACAGCTACAGACAGCTACTTATTTATAACATAATAAATAAATCTTTGGGCCGGAGCAAGCAGAGACTGAACAAGTGGGGTTGACTAGAGCAAGCAGAGGTCCTAAAAGTCAATTCCCAACAACCAGATGAAGGCTCACAACTATCTGTACAGGAACAGTGTGTACTCATATGCATAAAATAAATAAATAAATCTTTTTAAAAAGTTTGTTTTTGTATAAGTTTGTTGTTTGCTTTTTCTGTATATATGTATATGTATGCATATATATATATACACACACATATGTGTGTGTGTGCATGCACTATGTGTATATGCCTAATGCCCATGGAATTTAGAAGAGGGCCTTTGGAATTGGAGGTACAGATGTTTGTGAACCACCATATGGGTGCTGAGAATCGAACAAATAACAAGTGTTTCTAACCACTGAGCAAACTCCATGCCCCCCATTAATAATTTTTTAAAGTAAACTTTAACTGTTAGGAATGTGGCTTAATGGTAGAGTATTTACCTACCAAGTGTGAGACTTTGAACTTAATCTTTAGCACTACAAAAAAAAAAAAAAGAAATGAATTATGTAAACTGTAATTTATAAACGTGGTTTTGTTTTTGGATAAAAAAATGAAATCAGTAAGTCAGAAGTCAGTGGCTGGTGAAATGCTCAGTGTGTTCCTAATTGTGTTCCCAGTATATTCCTTTGAAAGAGTAGCTAATACTCTTAACTACTGAGCCATCTCTCCAGCCCCCAAATATTATATATTTTATATGCATTTGATTTGCATTTTAATAAGGTGAAAAAGTAATGCACAAGTCTAAAACAGGTACACCCTTTCATCAGTGTGTATTTGAAGAGGCACATGATCGAACCCTCTTCCCCTTACTCACAGAGGTCAAAAAAGCAAATGGTCCAACTGCTGTCTAAATAAAAAATTATACTTATAAACCAGTGCTGCTGTCAACCTTCCATATAGAAGCTATATTTTGCAGAAGGCAACAGTTAATGGACAGATCTATAACTGGCTGAAGTGTTGAGAATATGTGATAGTTGAGGGCTCAGCTCTCAACAATACAACAACAACAACAACAACAACAACACACACACACACACACACACACACACACACACACACACACACACACACACACACATCATCGAGGGGACAACAAGGGGATGGGGAAAGAAAGATTTTAAGTGCCAGACATGGAAAGGAGTGATGTCGAATGCTTCTGGATGTGATGCAGGTGTTGCTTCTGTAATGGACAGCTCTGATGGCTGCCTACACAAGAGCTACACACATAAACAGAAATAGGAGAAAGCTACTTAGAAAGTAGGGATCTTCAGGAGTGGAAAGGCTCAAGGGAAGGTAGAGGGAAGTGAGTTGATTACAATGTGTTGTGTACTCGTATGAAACCGACAGAAATTTAAATCAGTTAATACTTTTATCTAGACGTTGTGGTGCATGCTCTTAATCACAGCATTCATGAGGCAGAGGTAGGCAGATCGACCTCTGCGAGTTCGCAGCCAATGTCATCTATAAGAGTGAGTTCTGGGACAGCTAATGCTACTTGGAGAGACCTGTGTCCCCTTGTTGTCCCCTTTGCTTCAAATGGTTTTTATGACCATAGTGTTATGAGCACCTTGCAGTCATGCCTTTGTTTCAGAGCATTTTATGACCAATTTGTTATGCTTATGCTTGCCTCTGTATCCCCACCACCCTATCTCCCTGCCACCCCCATGCACAATTCAGAACCCCATATCTCCTGACCTATAAAAATCCTTATCTTCCCCATGTTCAGTGCTGATCTCTTGAACCCCACCTTAAGAGGAGACAGCCCATGTACACAAATAAAAATGATTGCTTTTTAATGCGGAATTAACATCTACTCCCTTGCTATCACAGACGCAGCAGCTATAAACATGGATGCTCAACTGTGTCTGTGGTGGAATGTAGAGTCTTTTGTGTATATGGTCAGGAAGGGATGTAACTGAAACATTGGGTAGTTATACTTTAAATTTTTGAGGAACCTTCATACTATTTTCCATAATGGCAATACTAATTTGTGTTCCCACTCAGCAGTGAATATGGGCTCACTTTTCCCATCTTCTCTAACATTTGCTGTCAACTTTCTAGATGATAGTAGCCATTCTGACTGGGGTGAGGTGGTATCTCTAAGCGTTTGAATTTGCACTTCACTGATGATAATGGGTGTTAAAAACTTATGCTTTATATATATATATATATGTATATATATATATACATATATGCATATATACATGTACACATATATACGTGTGTGTATACATATATATGTATACACACACACACATATGCTTTTTTTTTTTTTTTTTTTTTTTTTTTTTTTTTTGGTTTTTGAGACAGGGTTTCCCTGTTTAGCCCTTGCTGTCCTGGAGCTCACTCTGTAGACCAGGCTGTCCTCGAACTCAGAAATCCGCCTGCCTCTGCCTCCCAAGTGCTGGGATTAAAGGCGTGCGCCACCACCGCCCGGCCTTGTTTTTTCAAAAATTAAGTGACCATAGCATTGCAAGTTTCTTTCTAGACCCTTTCTTCTGTTTTCTTGGTCAACCTGTCTGTTTTTGTGCCACTGTCTGCCTGTCTTGGTCACTATGGTTCTTTAGTATAAGTTGAAGTCAAGAATTGAGATGATTCTAGTTTTGTCCTCCCCAGGATTGCTTTGGAGTTTTGTAGTCTTCTGTGGCTCCATATGAATTAGTGAGTTGTTTTTCTCTAGTTCTATGAATTATGGCCTGTTAGTAAGGGTCATATTGCTTTGAAGAGGCACCATGACCACAGCAACTCTTATAAAGGAAAACATTTCATTGACGCTAGCTTCAGTTTCAGAAGTTTAGCCCATTATCATGCCAGGAAGCATGGAGACACACAGGCAGACACAGTGCAGAAGTAGCTGAGAGTTCTACATCTGGATCTGAAAGCAGCAGGAAGAAAGTGACACTGGGCTTGGCTTGGGTTTCTCAAACCCCAAAGCCTGTCCCCAGTGACACTCCTCCTCTAACAAGGACACACCTAGAAACAGTGCTTCAGGTTTTCCTGCTGGGTTTTGGTTTTGCTCTGGTTCAGTACTTCCTTGATGGGTCTCCATTCTTCTGTTTCAGAATAGTAAATGTATACTCTATATCTTAGGGGTATATGATTCACTTTTTAGTGTTTCATAAGTTACAAAAATGTTGAGTCTCGAAAGAAATTTGGGATTTGGACATGTTAAATAGTATTAAGTCTATGAAAGACTATTGGAGAGTTTGAAGTTGGATGAAATGTATTGCACATTATGATGTGGACTGTGAGAGCCACAGAAAGAAATGTGGTGATTTGAATGATGAACATTCCCCATAGGCCCGGGCATTTGAATGCTTGATTCCCAGTTAGTTGTGTTGTTTGAGGTGAGTTATATGATGCAGCCTTGCTGGAGGAGGTGTGTCACTGGAGGTGGGCTTTGAGGATTTAAAAACCTCTCAAGACTGCCACTTTCACATCAAACTCTATGCTTCATGCTTATGGTGATTGTTTTTGGTTTTTGTCTTGTTTTGTTTGCATCCTTTGCATAGCAACAGAAAAGTAAGTGATGCATGTGGAATCCGGCCTGTGGTTCCACTTGGATTAGTGGGTTCGTTCAGACCAGAGTTTAGACAAGACCTGCAAAGTCAAACGGAGAACAAAAGAGACACGGACACTAAGTAATCTATCAAGGCATCCCTTTACTTGGGGGTGTTTTGAGCTTTTATAGGCAGGCACAAAATGAAAGCAAAAATCTCTAGGCACAAGGTCTATGTATAATGTAAACACAGTTCTCAGACGTGGAGACGCCAACTTCTGCAGATTCAGTTCTCAGGCAGTCAAGTTTGTTTACAATCAGCAATGTCCTCAGGCAGTGGGCATGTCAGCAACCAGGTGTAGCTTTCTCCGGAATCCTCCAAGGCAAAACTCAGTGTAGTGGGCCATTGGTTTAGGCCCAGCAGGTGTGAGCTGACAGTCTCAGGTTGTTAGCTCTGATGCCTTGGAGCTGCAGCAGGAGGGAGGGAGCCAACAGATGCAGATGGGTATCACATTGTGTCTGTAGATTCATTCTTTTTCTTTCTTTCTATTTTTGGGGGATAGGGGGTTGAGACAGGGTTTCTCTGTATAGCCCTTGCTATCCTGGAACTCTGAACGAGGTTGGCCTTGAATTTAGAATTCCACATGCCTCTGCCTCCCAAGTGCTGGGATTAAAGGCATGTGCCACCACTGCCCAGCAGATTAATTCTTGCTGTATAGTTATTTTTACAATATTAATTCTGCCAGTCTAAGAACATGAAAATTTTTTTCTACCATCTTCTGTCTTCTTTCTTCTTTCACTCTCTTGAAGCTTTTATTATAAGAGGTCTTTCACTTTCATTGGATGGGGTTAGTATCAGATACATTTTTTTGGAGTTATTGTAAGTAAGTTTTATTCCCCTGTGAGTCATTGTCAGTATATATGAATGTTACTGTTTTATTCATTTTGTGCTGGGTGGTGGTGCTGCTGCACACTTCTATCCCAACACTTGGAAAGAAGGGGCAGGTGGATATTGGAACTTGAGGCCAGTCTGGTCTACAGAGCAAGTTCCACAACAGCCAGGGCTACACAGAGAAAACCTGTCTGTGGTAGTTTGAATATGCTTGGCCCAGGAGGAGCACCATTAAGAGGGGTGGCCTTGTTGGATGAAGTGTCTCACTGTGAGGGTGAGCTTTGAGGTCCTCCTCCTGTCTGCCAGTGAGACAGTCATTTCCTGGGTGCCTTCAGAACAAGATGTAGAACTCTCAGCTTCTTCTCCAATGCCATGCCTCCCTGGATGCTGCCATGTTTCCGCCTTGATGATAATGGACTGAACCTCGAATCTGTAATCCAGCCTCAATTAGTTGTTGTTTATAAGATTTACCTTGGTCATGAGTCTCTTCACAGCAATGGAAGTCCTAACTAAGACACTGTCTCAAAACAAAACAAAACAAAACAAAAAACCAATAGATAGATAAATTGATACATACATACATACATATATACATACATACATACGTACCTATATAGATACTGATTTTGTATCTTGCCACTTTACATAAGTGTTATCTGGTAAGTTCTATACGGTCTTAAAAGCATAAGATAGTATTCTCTTAAAAAAGGGAGAGTTTAGCTTCTTCTGTTTCTATTTTTGTCCCTTACTTTTCTTTCTCTCATTTTACTATAATATTTAAAACTTTGAGCATTACAATGAACAAGAGAGGGGAGAATGGGTATCTTTGTCCTGTTTCTGATTTAAAGTAAAGTACATGTTCTCAGGTTGTCTCAATTTAGTATAGTATTGGTTATAGGTTTGTTGTTTATTGCTTTTATTATTTTAAGGTATGTTCCATCTATTTATAATAACTTTGGGACTTTTATTATTAAGCATGATTAACTTTGCCAAAACATTTCTACATCTAGTGAGAAGATTATGTGATTTTCATCTTTAAATTTGTTTATGTGAACATTTCTAATCTAGTGAGAAGATTATGTGATTTTCATCATTAAATTTGTTTATGTGATGCATTATATTTACTGATGTATGCATGTTAAACTAACTTGGCATCTCTGGGATGAAGTCCACTTGATCAAGATGTATAATTTTAATGCATTCTCAGTTTGGTTTGCTAAACTAAGAATTTTCAATTATGTTCATCAGGAAAATAAGTCTGTAGTTTTTATTGTTGTCCCTTTGTTTTCTTTGGGTATTGAGATAATACTGATTCATATAATGATTGTTTTTAGTGTTCTTACCTTTCTGTTGTGGGACAAATTAAGAAAGTTTGGCTAATACCAATTGTCCCTGAAAGTTAGAGAGAATTCAGTAGTGAACTCATCTAGTTGGTCCTGGTTTGTTGTTTGTTTGTTTGTTTGGTTTTTTTTTGTGAAGAGACTTGATTATAATTTTGATTTCATTTCTTACAATGAGTTTAAGTTATTTATATCTCTTGACGTTAATGTGGGGAGCCACAGCTGCCACCCTATACATATATATTGAACACCTGGTCTCCAGTCAGAGCAGAGAGCATTGATAATCAAGCCCTTAGTTGGAGAAGCTGAGTGCCTCTAGTTTGTGATGCAAGCTGGCATGAATTCTCGCAGCCTATTATGCTTTGCCACATAGCTGATGCTGATTGGGACCAGGGAAAGTATTTAACCCACAAGGGCTGGGGGCTGGAGAGAGACTGGAGAAAGACTGGAGAGTAAGTAAGTATGAGGAGATAGAAGTAAGTATGTAGAATTAGGGCTGGTGATGGGTTAGAGGTATGTAGATTTAGAAGAGTAAGTATGTAG
>NW_022196909.1:15620089-15620297 GCF_008632895.1 Mastomys coucha
TCCTAATAAAACTGCATGGGGAAGAGCTTGGTGTTTGCCTCCTTACTTCCACTGGATGGGTAAGGCGGATGACACTTTAATTTTGGTAGGCCATATGCATTTAGAAATCCATCCATTTTTAAAAGTTATCCTGATTTTTGGAGTGTAAGCTTTCAAAATATTCTCTAATAATGTTCTGGGTTCTGTTGTAATAACAGTTCCCCCCCCC
>NW_022196909.1:15620338-15621262 GCF_008632895.1 Mastomys coucha
GTTCCCCCCCCCCCTATAATTTTGCTAAAATATTATTACGTGTGTATGTGTGTGTGTGTGTGTGTGTATCAGAGTAGTCAGTTCTCTCTTTTCATAATATCGGTCCCCGGGTCATCAGGCTTGGCATCAAGTACCTTTACTCACTGAATCATCATCTTAGTAGCTATTTATACTATATTTATTACACTATACTAAATACTATCCTATACTAATTATACTATACCAATGTTATGCTATATTATAAATTATACTATACAGATTATACTATACAGTACTAATTATACTATACTATAATTATACTGTACTGTACTATACTGTAATATATTATACTAATTATATTGTACTTTACTAAGTATACAATACAGTTCTCTATTATACTATACTATACTAATTATACTATACTATACTAATTATATTGTGCTGTACTATTACTAATTATACTATATTTGTCTCTGACTCCCAAGTGCTGGGATTTTTTTTTTAAAGGTTTATTTATTTATTATGTGTAAGTACACTGTAGCTGTCTTCGGACACACTAGAAGAGGGCATCAGATCTCATTACAGATGGTTGTGAGCCACCATGTGGTTGCTGGGATTTGAACTCAGGACCTTTGGAAGAGCAATCAGTGCTCTTAACCGCTGAGCCATCTCTCCAGTCCCCTAATTATACTATATTGTACTATGCTATACTTAACTGTACTGTACTGTACCATACTAGTTACTCTATACTACACTGTATTGTCCTACACTGTACTATACTATACTAATCATATTCTTTTTGAGGCAGTACCTCTGCCCTAGAGCTTTCTGTGTAGATGAGGCTGGCCTCAAGCTCACTGAGATCTACCTAACTGCATCCTGAGTGCTGAGATTAAAGGTGTGAACCACTGGACAAACCCTCCTGAGTGCTGAGATTAAAGGTGT
>NW_022196909.1:15621850-15624261 GCF_008632895.1 Mastomys coucha
AAGGTGTGAACCACTGGACAAACCCTCCTGAGTGCTGAGATTAAAGGTATGAACCACTGGACAAACCCCTCCTGAGTGCTGAGATTAAAGGTGTGAACCATTGGACAAACCCCACCCCCTTATTTTTTTAAGGGGCATTTATTAGATGATGCTACTAGGAGTCCCCCTCCTTTCATCAGTGGCTTCTTTTGTCTCTCCTCTGTACTGGCTTCCTGAAAAGCCCGCCTCTTTTCTGTGGCTGGTTGAGAACTCATCTGGATTCACACCGGCTGGCCATCCTTAGTGCACAGGGACTAACTTCCAACAGAATTACTGGGAAGGACCAGGAGGGAGGCTCACTGCCTGATTCCGACTCGATCACTACAAGGAAGTCACAGCGCTATAGATGTCGATTATTATGCCTTCTTTCATACTCTACAGCTCAAGAAGGATTTGGCCTTTCTCACAACCACTTGAGTTATGGGGTGAGGTGGTATCATTATAAAAAAGGGAAATGAAGGCTTACCAGAAAGTAAACACATGAATGTAGCACAATTTCGTCCTTTAATAACACCCATAAGCCGATGTTAAGAAATACAAAGTGCAAATATTTACATCCAAATGCTAATTATTGCTTTAGTTATAATGCTTTATTCAAAAGCCTAAACAAAGCACAAACAACTTGAGTAATCCTTTTGTCCAACAATATGAGAACTATAAACGTAAAGAATATAAAATGTATTACAGGACTATTAAATGAATGTTTTAACGTAGCTTTTGTGTTTATGAGGAAAAACTATTGTATAATAAAAAGCCACAAGGGAAAAAAATAAAGTAATGTAAACAGTATATGTGTGTGTATGTGCATGTATATGTTTAAAAGCAAAAGGAAACAAATCTAGGGAAAGCTATTAAAATAATAATTAGCTCAAAACTATTGGAATTCTATTATTCACAAAATGAATATTTTTGGAGTTTTAACCTATTATTTTTCTCATAATTTCCAAATTTTTACATGTTTATCATAGATAACTGAGAGGTTCTCTGCATTCAGATTGGAATTCTAGTAACTACTTAAACCTTGACCATCATCCAAGCATCACTTTTACAGTGGTTCAGGAAATACTCTTTCAATGGGCTGTGGTGACTCACGCCTTTAATCCCAGCACTTGGGAGGCAGAGGCAGGCGGATTTCTGAGTTCAAGGCCAGCCTGGTCTACAGAGTGAGTTCCAGGACAGCCAGGGCTACACAGAGAAACTCTGTCTCGAAAAAAAACAAAACAAACAAACAAACAAAAAATTGTTGTTATTTGTACTGGAGGATATTATTCTTCTACAGAGCCATAAATAATACCTGTGATTGACAGAAAGATTCATTCATTCATTCATCCAACCACCTACAATTTGTTTCAGGGATTAAAAAATAACTCCCGGGGCTAGAGAGATGGCTCAGCGGGTAAGAGCACCAACTGGTCTTCCGAAGGTCATGAGTTCAAATCCCAGCAACCACATGGTGGCTCACAACCACCCATAATGAGATATGACGTCCTCTTCTGGTGCGTCTGAAGACAGCTACAGTGTATTCACATATAATAAATAAATAAATCTTTAAGAAAAAAAAAGAACTCCCAAAGGAACTTCTGAAAATTAGGAAAGTTAGAAAGCTTTGGAATTACCATGGGTCAGTGGAAAGGCTTTTCTGATGGTTGGGATATGTCAGTCATTCTTTGTTTTAAGTAGGTGAGGAACACACGATGCCTTCTATACTGTGCGGGAAGAGATTGCACTCACGTAAAGGAGCATTTCATTGCAATCACAAAAGTAATTTAGGGCTCAGTATTTAGGTCTAGGGAAGGGGTTGCAAGTGCTAGGTTGGGTGGTAAAGGTGGCAAGAAGTCCCTTGTCAAGACTAGGAATCAGGCTGTCTGAGTTAGGGTTTTCCTGTTGTGAACACGATCAAGGCAATTCTTATAAGGACAACTGCCATACCACCTCCAGTAGGATCTGTGTGACAAGTTCCACAAACTTAAGTGGTTGACCTCAAAAAGGGGGAGGCCTTCTGGAACTGGTTGTGGAACTCTTCACTGGAGAAAAAATATTGAGCCGTAGTTCTCATGGCAATCTATCTGTTTTGTTTTCTCTTATTCCTTTTCTTTTCTTTCCTTTTTTTTTAAAATTTTTGTTTTGTTTTGTTTTTTGGTTTTTGTTTTTCGAGACAGGGTTTCTCTGTATAGCCCTGACTGTCCTGGAACTCACTCTGTAGACCAGGCTGGCCTCGAACTCAGAAATCCGTCTGCCTCTGCCTCCCAAGTGTTGGGATTAAAGGCGTGCACCACCACTCCCCAGCTTTTAAATTTTTTTTTATTAGATATTTTCTTTATTTACATGTAATTTTCTCCTTTCACAGTTTCCCCTCCAAAAAACAAAGAAAC
>NW_022196909.1:15624378-15660761 GCF_008632895.1 Mastomys coucha
AATCCGCCTGCCTCTGCCTCCCAAGTGCTGGGATTAAAGGCGTGCGCCACCACCGCCCGGCTCCTTTTTTTATTTACATGTTCCTGGTAGCCTAGGCCAAGATCTTAAGCAAGAATAATGGGTAAGAAACCATCCCTTGAGATGGGGGTCACTCACATGACCTTATCTCCGGGGAAACCAATGTTGTACTTTTTAAATCATTTACAAAACTATTATGATAGATAAAAACTTTCCCAACAATAAAATTTCATATGGCTACACATGTGTCATTGGAGTTGGGTTTTGGTATATGGTAAAGAAAGCCTTAACTAGAAAGAATTAAAATAGTTTAAATTTATGCATTGAAGATTTATAAAAATTCAGGCATTAGATGTTAAACAATAATTGACCATATGAGGCTGGAGAGTTAGCTCAGCAGTTAAGAACATTGACTATAAAGATTTATTAACCTGCTCTTGGAAATATGCCACTAGCCTTGGACAACTGCCCCACTGAATACATTCTTCTAGAATTGTTATATTTTGGTGATTTATATTAATAATGATGTTACCTGTTCTGTTTGTGATTGTTTCACTGGATACAGTTTCTAAGAGATATTTTTGTGCTTTACTGTGCCAAATGAATTTTGTTGGTATTTGTGATTATTTCACTGGAAACAGTTTCTAAGAGATGTAATGTTTTGGTTTCAATGTATAAAATCCCCTTGCTTGAGAGCTGTAAAATACACTCAGATTCAAACTGCCTCTGTGTTTGTTTCTGTTTGTCACCACTGAATCCTTACCCACCTGGCCTCAAGAATCCACATCCCAGGGACACCCATACCTGGTTTGGGGTTGTCCGTGGCAGACAACATTTAATTGGAGCTGTCTTACAGGTTTAGAGGTTCAATCCATTATCATCAAGGCAGGAACATAGCAGTGTCCAGGCAGGAGGAGCTGAGAGTTCTCTATTTTCATCTGCAGGCAGCTAGGAGAAGGCTGGCTCCTTAGATAGCTAGGAGAAGGGTCTCAAAGCCCATGCCCACAGTGACACATTTCCTCCAACAAGGCCACACCTCTTAGTAGTCCCACTCCTTGGGTCAAGCATATTCAAACCATCACACAGAACGAGGGGCTGGTGAGAAAAATAAACAGGATGCCACAGAGAAGGGCCCCTTGACTGCAGATGGAATTAAACCTGGCAGAAAAGCAAGCTCTTTCTTTTTTTTTTTTTTTAAAAGATTTATTTTATTTATTTATTTATTTATTATATCTATGTACACTGTAGCTGTCTTCAGACACTCCAGAAGAGGGCATCAGATCACATTACGGATGGTTGTGAGCCACCATGTGGTTGCTGGGATTTGAACTCAGGACCTCTGGAAGAGCAGTCGGTGCTCTTAACTGCTGAGCCATCTCTCCAGCCCTGCAAGCTCTTTCTTGTACCTGATAGAATGATGACTATGTCCATTCCCGTTTAAACATCTGGATTTCCTGTTAAAGCATCTTTACCCACCTACAGCCAAAATGAAGCAGTTGTTGGTGCTTGGACTTGCTGTACATGGTAATAAGCTCCTGTAAAAAAAAAAATAACAATAAAAGTTACTATCGCAATCTTTTTGTAAAATTTCAAGAATGCCATATCTTACTAATGTTTGGGTATGTTATTGATGGTGAATTAATACTTGAAGATAATTTTCAATTTATCTGTTGGCTAACTTAGAAGTAGAGGAGATGGTATGAAGTTCATTGGACAAACTGATTTTGTGTGTGATTCTGTGGCTGCCACCCTCTGAAACTGCAGCTTGATGAAAGGGCATTGTTTGTCCGAGCTTCAGAGGAGATGATTTTGACCAAACCGTGCCCCAGCACTTCTGAACGTTGCCATAGTTCTTCTCCCATACCTGCGGGGTACGTAGAGAGGGTGTGGCTCAGATGAGGGACCGTTTAAAAAAAAACACATGAAGGAACTGATGCGTCTAGAAACTACTGCTTATTGGTCTCCACCATTGGTAGATTATTGTGCTTGAATCTGTGTTTTGAACTCTGCCTTAGTTTAGGTTTCTATTGCTGTGAAAAGACACCATGACCATAGCAACTCGTATAAAGGAAAGCATTAACTTGGGACTGGATTATAGTTCAGAGGTTTCGTCCATTGCCATCATGTAGGGAAGCATGACAGCTCAGATAGACAGGGTGTTGGGGAGTAGCTGAGAATTCTACATCCAGATCATCAGGAAAATGACCCTGAGCCTGGCTTGAGCGCTTGAAACCTCAAAGTTCACCTCCAGTGACACACTTCCTCCAACGAGGCCACGCCCACTCCAACAAGGTCTCATCTCATAATACTGCCACTCTCTATCAGCCTATGGGGGTGATTCCAACTACCACCAATCCACATGTAGTTTCGAAGACTATGAAATCACCGTGCAGAGAACAGCAAATATAGGACTTTTACCTAGTGCAGGCCATGCTGGTACAGGGCAGGGTCGTGTGACAAGAGACAGTGGAGTAGAGCTTTCAGAGGTCTAGAGCAAAGCATTTTGAAAGTTTTCACAATAAGGTAATGGTGATCCACTTGTTTGGTGATATAGATAGCGATTTAACCGAGGCTACAGTAACCCAAACACTGTAAAATGTAAACATGCACGGGAACATCACGTTATCTCATTAATACACCTAATATTTAAGCTTTTATGTATTATTTTGAATGAACTTAACTAAAAAATTCAGTAACAAAACACCACACTGAAAGGGCATGGATGGGTTACCCTCAATATTTGTGAAATTTTGTTCCTGTTTTCTTGACGGCTGTCTGACTGTGTGCTGCTATTGTATAATTAAGCTTTCTCTCAAGATGACCACGTTATATTCTCAAAGTTCTATTACATTTCTAGTAAAATTTTGTTCTGGGGAGCAGAGGAGACAGGGAATGGTCAGCTTGTTGAGTATAGGATTCTATTTTCCTCTACCTGAGGTAGTAGGGCTGTCTGGCCAGATGCAGTTCCGGGATATACCACTAGAGGGAGGGAGCATACCACAGAGCGGAGCTGAGAGCTACTGTTGAGTTACTTCTGTTACTCCAGCTTCCTCCCCTGTCAACAGAAACTAGGAGCTGAAGGGTTTGCAGCCCCTTAGGAGGAACAACCACATGAACCAACCAGATCCCCGCAGAGCTCCCAGGGACTAAACCACCAATCAGAGTACACGTGGAGCGATGCCTGGCTCTAGCTGCGTAAGTAGCAGAGGATGGCCTTGTGGTGCATCAATGGGAGGGAGAGGCCCTTGGTCCTGTGAAGGCTAGATTTCCCCAGTGTAGGGGAATGTGAGGGCTGGGAGGCAGGAGTGATGGGTGGGTGGGGGAGCACCCTCATAGAAGCAGGGGGAGGGAGGGAATGGGGGCTGGCGAGATGGCTCAGCAGGTAAGAGCACTGACTGCCCTTCCGAAGGTCCTGAGTTCGGATCCCAGCAACCACATGGTGGCTCACAACCACCCGTAATGAGATCGGACGCCCTCTTCTGGTGCGTCTGAAGACAGCTGCAGTAAATTACACCTGAGCGGAGCGAACGGGCTGGAGCGAGTTGGGCAGGCAGAGGTCCTGAGTCCAGTTCCCAGCAGCCACACACGATGGCTCATTGCCATCTGTACAGCTACAGTGTACTCATACACATAAAATTAATAAATAAAATAAAATAAATCTAAAAAAAAAGTAAGAGGGAAAGAAAGAAGTGTCTGTGAAGGGAGAAAGGTTGGCATGCTTAGCATCTTACAGCAGTTTTTCCTCAGCACTAGCGGCTTTTTAAAATTTTTGTTAAATTTTGTATATTCCACTATTTATTGTCTATTCATTCATTCACTCATTCTTTTGCTTGTTTGTTTGTTATTTGTTTTAGACAAGGTCTCACGTAGCTCAGTCTATTCCTTATGTAGTAGATAACGGCCTTGAACTAAACATACTGCCTACATCCCCCAAATGCCGGGATTACAGGTGTGGGGTACCACGCCCAGCTAAGTATTTATTTTTGAAACAGCCTACTAATTCAGAGAAAATAAGTAAATACAAATCAAGTTGGGCAGTGGTGGAGCGTACCTTCATTCCCAGCACGTGGGAGTGAGAGGTAAGGGGTACTGTGAATTTGAGGCCAGTCTAGTCTACAGAGTGAGTTCCAGGACAGCCAGGGCTACACAAAGGAAACCTTGCCTCCACGAAAAAATAATGATAGTAAAACTAAAAACCAGGCTTCGATGAAAACATGTTCAGCTGTGAAGAGAGGGCGACACTTTCGTGGGGATGATAGAGAGACTTGGATAGAGAGGAAAATAATGCATGCCATCTCAATTGCTGGTCCGTGCAGCCTAGCTGGTTCTTCTGTAGTGCCCTCTCTTCCATTATATGTGGTCTTATGCCAGTGTTCTCCTAATCACTGAAGGAGTGGGACAATTTTGCTTTTGTTTCTTGGCAAAGATCTGCTTGATCCAAAAGATCTTGTGAGGTAGGTGATGGAACTGGTGTGAGATGGCCCAAATCGGTAATTCAGGGGTCACAGGTGGTTGAGGCAGGAAAATTGGAAGTTCAAGACCAGCCTGGGCTGTGTGGTGAAGGTCGGTGCAACCAGAACTGCAAAGTAAGATTTTGCCGTTAAAAACGGA
This sequence comes from Mastomys coucha, assembly GCF_008632895.1. NCBI lineage: Eukaryota > Metazoa > Chordata > Mammalia > Rodentia > Muridae > Mastomys > Mastomys coucha. Next base: position 15,629,008 of record NW_022196909.1, read on the forward strand.
GGGTATGGTGGTTCATGCCTTTAATCCCAGCATTCTGGAGGCAGAGTTAGATGTCTATGAGTTAGAGCCCAGCCTGGTCTACTTACAAGTTCCAGGCCAGCTGCAGCTACACAGTGATACCCTGTCTCAAAACAACAACAACAACAACAACAACAAAACAGAAAACAAGAAACAAACAAAAACCCCAAACAAACAAAAAAATCAAACAGACTAGGAAATAAGAAACATAGTCAATTGCAAGAAATAAGAAACATAGTCAATTGCACACGCTATTGTGGCAAAGAGAAAAATAGCAATTACAGAAATGGTTCAAAGAAAAATAATACTGACATTTGATTGTTATTATTACTATTGGAGAGTGTGTGTTAAAAGCAGGGTTTTTATAGTCCCCACTGGACTGGAATTCACTAGGTAGCTTGGGTGACTGCTATTATTTTAACTACTTAATTATTTTTGTTAGGTTGGTTGGTTTATTTTGAGACAGGATCTTTCTATGTCATTTTAGATTACATAGAGAACTTGCTATGCAGACCAGGCTGGCCTCAAACTCACAGAGATCACCTGCCTCTGCCTCTGTAACACTATCGCGCCTGCCTGTCAATTGTCATTTTAAATGAGATATTTGTTGCTGGGGCAGTGTTGTGCATTCTAAGATGCTTAGCAACATCCCTGAAGATGCTTAGCAACATCCCTGGCTTCTATTTACTAGACATGAGTAGCATACGTTTTCTTTTCTTTTTTTTTCTTCTCTTCTCTTCTCTTCTCTTCTCTTCTCTTCTCTTCTTCTCTTCTCTTTTCTCTTCTTCTCTTCTCTTCTCTTCTCTCTTCTCTTTCTCTTTTCTCTTCTTCTCTCTTCTTCTCTCTTCTCTTCTCTTCTCTTCTCCTCTCCTCTCCTCTCCTCCCCTCCCCTCCCCTCTTCTCCTCTCCTCTCCTTTCCTCTCCTCTCCTCTCCTCTCCTCTCTTCTCCTCTTCTCTCCTCTTCTCCTCTTCTCTCTTCTCTTCTCTTCTCTTCTCTTCTCTTCTCTTCTCTTCTCTTTTCTCTCTTCCCTTCCCTTCTCTTCCCTTCCCTTCCCTTCCCTTCCCTTCCGTTCCCTTCTCTTACTTTCCCTTTTTTTTTTGTTGTTTGCTTGTATGCTTGTTTTTCCAGACAGGGTTTCTCTATGTATCCCTGGATGTCCTTGGACTCACTTTGTTTACCAGGCTGGCACAAGAAGCAGAGATCCACCTGCCTCTGCTTCTCGCCAGAGTGCTATGATTAAAGATGTCAGGCAAGTCACATACTCTCTATCCAGCATGAAAACCAAGATTATTCACTCACACTGTCACATGTCCACTGGTCAAGAAACCCTGCCACAGTGGGAGCCAAGATCATCTAAATCCAGGAGACAAGCAGAATCCATTCTCTTTATAGGACCTAGAAAGCCTGAGGCTCTTCTTGACTTGGGATCCACAATTTGGGCTATAAAGAGTTGCTGAAGGGCAGCCAAACACTACAGCACTAGGCAGAGAAGCTAAGAGAATAAGAAACAGCTTCAAATGTTTACAACTGGGTGGAAAAGTGTCAGCACTAGATCAAAAGGATTGGCCTGTAGATGATACCTGAGATGCTAGAGTTACCGGGCTCAGAATTGTGTCAGCACAGAGAACAGGAAAAGGGGGACTGAATTGCCATGGACTGGGATGGTTGCAGAGATCCCTCTATCTGCGGCTGAAGTAGAGAAGTGGGTAAAAAAATTCAGCAGAACGAAGGACACGACACAAGGAAGTGCAGAATCTGAATGTATATCCTTAAAATTAGACATCAGACCTTTATGGTCATTATAAATGAAAAAGAAAAGGTCAGGTGGCTCAAGGGTCAAAGTACATCTGAAGCCATCTGAAACACGATGGGTCTAAAGCAGCAGCTGTCTCTTCTGGTTGAGTGCCGCACCCCCTGGGCCTGAGTGCTCTGGGCCCAGGGAACTGTGGACCGGACAGCATGAGGCTCGAATGTCTCACAGTACTCTTTCTCCTTCTCAGCTTCTCTTCTTCACACACACACACACACACACACACACACACACACACACACACAGACTTTTATAGTCCTGCTGACCACAAAAGGAAGGAAGTTAAGCAGCCAAGGAAAATTGACAGAAACCAGGCAGGAAGGTAGCGGCCAGATCAAAGTCACTTTGAACTAACAGCCAGGTTCGAGAATGGTTTCTTCAGAAGAGCAGTGGTGCCCTTTCCCGGCTGAGCCATCTTGTTTGTCGGAGGCAAACACCAGGAGGTCCCATTCTAGCAGCTCCTGAGAATGCCCTTGGCTGCAACTATATTAAATGACAGATTCCCAATTTCAAGGAAGCCCTTTGGCGGCTTCTCTCTAGTATGTAAAGCAATTCTGCCGTGTGTGTGTGTGTGTGTGTGTGTGTGTGTGTGTGTGTGTGTGTGTGTCTGCTACCTGAATTCTAATCTTACTTTATTTATAGTAAACAAATAATGCCTGATCTCTATGCTAATCCTGGAGACATCCTGTCTGATTTAAGTAGCTTCCTTGTGAAAATTCCAAGCTAACAATAGCTTGGCATCAACTAGGACACCGTGGAGGCCAGGGAACAATGTTCAATCTTAGTTTGTCTATTTATGAATCATTTCTTGGGGGCACCTTTGTGCCTGAATAATAAAGAAAGCATGTTGACTATCGCAAAGACTAATCTGGAACACATCTGAGTTAGGGGACGCCAACGAATGAATTCCAGGAGGCTAGGCTAGCTTCCCTGAAACTATACGCCTCTGTGGGTTGTCACACAGACTGGAGTGGTCAAGTGGGCGTGACACTGAATGGAAGAGTCAGAGGAAGGGCTGGAGTCCCGTGGAGTGTGACCTCCAGGCATGACATAAGATAGCATACATAAACTCACAGCCGGGAGGATCTGTAAAGACCCATGCAAGAGCTGGCCAGTCAACACCCTGTCTTGGAGAGGGGGAGGGGCTCATAAGGCCCCCATGCCTCCTTGGTACTTAGTGGTTGTTAAGGGAAGGAGAGAGATTTTCTTCAGTGGTGCAGGCACTGGTAAGGTGCCCATGTCCTGTAATAACCCCTGGCTGATACTTCTGTGAGAAACCTAAGGAAAACTCACTGAGTCGTTAAGACACTAAAGCAGAAGGCAGGGTAGTAGGGAGTCCTGGGGAGTGGGAGGAGGACAAGAGAGGTAAAGGGGGATGAACATGCTATATACATGTATGAAGATGCTATGAACGAGCCCATTCTTAATAATTAATACGGGCTAAAATAAAAACTTAAAAGCACAATCTCCCAAGGGGAGATCACTTGGGTTGTATCTGTACAGATAGGACTTGTAAAATTTATTAAGACACTTCAAATGCCTTCCTTTCCCAATGTCCTCTGCCAATATTGTCCCTCTCTTGCTAAAACCATTATCCCTTAGTCTGTTCTGCGCTCTAGAAGCCTTATAGTCATTCTTTGTAGGATGCAAGGCGATTGAAATATGAGTTTTTCTATCAAGTAGAAATATCTGTGGCACAAAGAACTTAGGCTACATCAGAAATGGTAGGAAGTACTCTTTGTTGACCATTTTATCAAGCCGGAGACAGCTTCTGTCTTGCAAGCAGACGGGCCACAGTAATCAACACAAGGGAAGTATTAGACTAACATAAAAAGGCACAAACAAATGCAAATAACACCAACCCCCTTTCCCCCCCAATAAAGCACACCATTTACAGACACGAATTCAAACCCCCATGTTCTTTAATAGCATTTAGAGACTCTTGGATCCCCTGGAACCATTTTTCGGAAAGTAGTATTAACATCAGATGATCTCGGGTTAGTAAGTAGCTCCACCCTCCGGCTGATCTCGGGTTAGTAAGTAGCTCCACCCTCCGGCTGATCTCGGCTTAGTAAGTAGCTCCACCCTCCGGCTGATCTCGGGTTAGTAAGTAGCTCCACCCTCCGGCTGATCTCAGGTTAGTAAGTAGCTCCACCCTCTGGCATAGCTGGGGCTGTCTTATTCCTCCGGCATAGCTGGGGCTGTCTTATTCTCACAAATTACTTTGTGAGGTGTACTGAATACTCACCAAGTCTAAAGGTACGAGACCTCTAACGCAGGCATTCAGTCACAGGGCCAAGGTTGTACAAAGTGGGGACGCAGCCCAGTGGCTTCTGGGAAAGCATTCCCAAATACTGTCGGTGCACATCCTAGTTATATACATGTTAAATAATTACGTATTAAATTATTATATATTAATAAAGTAGAAATATTAAATACAAATATAATATATTCCAAACATTGGGTTGAAGTATTCATGGTGGCACCTATTTATAATCTGAGTGTAGGAAGTGGAGGCATGAAGATTAAAAATTGGAAGACTGGACTAAGTAGGGAGATCTTGTCTCCAAAACCAAACCAAAGCCAGCAAGACAGCTGATAAGATGGTTCAGTGATTAAAAGCACTCACCAACACAAGCCTGAGGACCTGAACCCCAACACAAGAACCCATACAAAGGAAGGAGAGAATGGGACCACACAATTGTCCTCTATTATCCTCATGACAATTGTCCTCTATTATCCCCATGACAGTTGTCCTCTATTATCCTCATGACAATTGTCCTCTATTATCCTCATGTGCACCATGTCATGGATTCCCTCCTCCCCTAAGAATAAATACAAACTTAAAAATCCTAAACAACAAATAAGACACCCAAACGAAACAACTCTCTTCTAAAGATTAAGTTGACTGTAAATTATTATTCTCTTTATCAAAACACTTAAATATTAAGGTATTACCAATTTGAATATATAGTGAAAAAACTAAGAAGTATTTGTCAGTTTTAAATATGTGTGTTGCATGTACAGTTTATTTTATTTTATTTATCTTTGAACAACTAGTAGGCAGACACTCCAGGGATATTATCGTCACAGACATATGGACCACTGCAGTGGGGTCTAGGGGAGAGAGAATGGATTCCACACTCAATATATTTTGACCATCTTTTAAAATATGGACCTTCAATATAAGATAAAACCCAATGAAAAGACCTTTTAAAGAAGTAGTCACAATATTTGTAGTGACTGTCATTATGTAACTACTCTGAAAAATTCATCGTTTAAATGCTTTAAAATATCAGTCACATTGAAAACATTCTGTACACTAAAAGGAATATAATTTAATTTATATCTCACATCTATTAAAATCCTCATTCTTTTCTTAATGTAGCATATTGAAGTTTTGAAATGTTCTCATCCATGTGCATAGTAAGGATAAATATTTTATGTTCTAAAACACATTATTTATCCCCAGTGAGTTAGCATTGCTGAATTGGAGCTGGCTTTGTAATAACAATGGAAATATCAGATTTCAAACACTCAGAGAGGCTTCCTGCATGTGTGGTGGGTAAGCACACATCATACTATAAATTGCATTTGTGTCATTAGCGATGGAGACTTTGCTTTATTGGACCTCAGACAGCATCAGGTGTTTCTCTGCTTTGGTCTTTAAACTGATACTTGATTGTCTCATGTCACCTCTGATCCCAACAATCAGGTGACTATCTATTTGCAAAGCATTCTTTGAGAGGACATCATTGATACAACGAGACCAAAAAGGTCTGTCAAGCACTACAGAAAATTTCAGAATCTCAAGCTTGCAGGTCAAGGAATTTCTGCCTGTGCATAATTTGGTAGAGAGTTAAATTCAGAAGGGCAGTGAATCCACCAGATTAAGGGCTTCTGACAGTGATTCTTGACAAACTACTTTTCGATAATAAAGAAAAAGCATGAGTAATTTGCCGGGGCACAGTTGAGGTTGGAGAACTATTGCCCTGTTGCAAATCAGATCAATCCAAGGAAGAATTGGAGTGGAAAGGGATTTGCAAATGCAAGCCTTGGTTTTGAATTCTAGCTCTTCATATTCCAGTAATGTGACCTTGCAGATTTGTTCTAATTCTTGGAACCACAGCTTCTCGTCTGTGTCATCTATCACACATTGTAAAAATGACAGGGAGAAATCTATCTAAAGGAAAGTTATAAATTGCAAAGTACTATTGCATAACTCCACGGTTTTGTTGAGGGCCTATAGGATAGGAATCCAAACCGTACAAAAAGGTAAATGTGGACACAATAAGGTTTTGGATAGGCAGGGCCACCTTGAATTATAAAAGGAAGTCACCTTCATGGGAGGGATAGCTTTCCTTCTGTCCCTCTTGCTCATGCATCTATTTTGACCACCCGCAGATACAAGCAAGTGCTGAATTCTGCGTCATTCCTATTGAATATAATCCCCTTTCCTACACACATTTGGCTATACATCCTTGCTGGCCTGGTACTAACTTAAGTAGTTCAGTCTGGTCTCAAATTCATGGCTCTTATCTTTCCCACACCTGCAAAGTGCTAGAATTATAGGCGTGCTACCATCATTATACCCAGCAAAAAACCAATCTCCTGTCTACTGACATATTGTGTTTTCATCAGACTTTTACTGTTATGATCCTTCAACAAAGTAAGCTGCAACCAAATTCATTATAAATTTGCAACTGAGATTGTTCTGTGGATGCCACAGGGGATTGGGGGTTCCTCTTTGATTTATTTATTTTTTTTTTACAGATGACCTGATGTAAAGTCACTCCCTTTTCTAGCCATCTGTGATTGTAAGAATAATCTGAATAGCCATATCTCCCTGTAATATGCATCCAACATATTTTTATGGGCAAAGCGTAGTGCTGTCTCAGTAACGTTTGGGAGGGGAGTAGCAACTAGAGTCCAGATGCAGGGAGATGAGTCCTTGTCAAGGCATCAAGATGTCCACTAAGGTCAAGTGGAGTTAAACCTCCTTCTGTCTTCAGCTTTAACCTCTGCTCTGACATTTAAGCTCCCCATGCTCCAGCCATCTTGCAGATTAGACCTTTGCTTCTAATAATAAAACTGTTTCTTGTGAGGTAGCAAATAGAGTCCCCTGGAACGCCAGTGATCAAGAAAACACAGCTTTATTATGCCTCCTGGAGAGTCAAGAAACATAGAAACTGGTATAAACCTAATTCAGCTTGAAATGGTAGGATTAGCGTGAAAAAAATTCTTTTGGGGTTCAAGGTAACTCAATTTATCTTGTTTTACTTAAGATGTTTGGGCATACTGCTTTCCAGCTGGGTTCATATCAATGTAACATCTTTTGCAAGGAGATGGGACTAGTTCACCTTTACCTGATTTTTTTTTTTTTGAGTGGGGGGAGGAGGTTTTTTTTTTTTTTTTTTTTTTTTTTTGGAGGGAGTTGTTAAGAGAATGGTGGAAAGCAGGATTTTCTTGGTCCCAGTCTAGTGCTAAGCACTTTATCGTTTGTCGGATCTCACTGCTGGACCTGGTCTCTTTGCGGGAATGAGCTTGTTCTCCCGATCTTGGACTCAGTTGGCGCCACCTTGGTTCTCCTTACAGTTTTCTGAACACCCCCAGCTCACTCAGAGTGTTCTGTCCATCGAATCACAGCTATCGAAAGCCGGAGTTTTCTCCACCTGCCACCCCTGAGAACTTCACAGTTAAAATCCATAGTTATAGATAGGCTCATCTAGATGGCTTCTGATGCCCATTTGGAGAGCTGCTCTCCTTTTGGAGTTCCAAAGCCAGGACAGAGGCAGGTCCCCTAAACTTGATTTCCCCTCAGCCTTCCCCCTGACTTGGGAAAGGAGGTTTCAGAAACACGGCAGGACAGACATGATGTCTTGTGCTTCTTTTTCCAAGTCTCACATTTTTCCTTTCACCTTTGTTACCAGATGGGGAACTCATCCTTGGCACTTCAAGTGAAAGGAGGCTCTTTCCTGCTTTATAGGAGAAATCCTATGGCCTGGTCTATCATGTTGTAAAGTATGGGCAAACAGATAAGTTTAATATCTGATCAAGACTACTAGATGACATACATTGTTTCTTATTTATGACAACATGAATAATCTGTATTATTTAATTTATGTAAATAAAAATAAGCTTTGAACTAAACAGCAAAATAAGAGCAACTACCTTTTCTTGCCCAAATTTTGGTTTCTGCTATTAATTATTTGGGTTTGCTGCTATTTTTGGCTTCACTCTTCTCCAATTTGAACATATACCACTTCTCATCGGGGGGAAAAAGCAGAAACCTCTTCAAGGCTTAACATGAAAGGGAATTTAAATCAAAGATTTTGAACACAATGAATAGCTGGGGAGCAAAAATGAGGCAATGAAGTAGTTAATGCGGTAGCAATAGCACCACAAGGATTAGCTTTTCTCTAAAGAACAGAGAGGAAAGGCAGAAAGGAGGCATCACTGTACCCTAGGGTCTGAAGCTGGGGCATCCATGTCTAAGGATGGCAGGACTTAGAAAATGGAGTGAAGAAAATACTGAAGAAGCTGCCTTAGGCAGAGGAATAAAGAAATCATCAGTTTTCTTTGCCATAGCCCTTACCACACTTCAGCCTTCAGGCACATTGTACTTACATAGGATGCTAGAGTCTGCCTGTAGGCCATCTCTACTGAAAATGCAGAGCTGGGGACCAATGTGGAATGCCTCTGGGAGTAAGTAGGGTCAGGAATGGCTGTAGCCAGCTTACTGGCATGCCCATCGGGGCTCTACTCACTTTACATTTTGGAAAGTGTTTCGTGGAAGACTTCTGGCCTGCTCATAATGAACTGGACACCTGTTAGGATAGGTTCACTCCTTTACCTGAAGATTTCTTTCCCTCTCTTAGACTGGGTTTTCTATGTTCTATACCTTCATCTCTGTGCTTTTAGGTTCATTTGGCCCATATTTGAGACATTTTCTAGTAACTTTCTGAGAAGTGTAGCAGAAGGTATGTTCTAAACTTTATTCCATAAGTATCTAAATAACTTTATTCTGCCTAATGCTTAATAGTTTGACTATGTGTGAATTCCAAGTGATAACAATTTCCCTTCATAAATATAAAGGCATTATTTCATAGCTGTTGCAGGAAATATTAAAAAAGAACTGGCATGATCCTACACTAGTGCGTGCAACTGTTGGGCCACAAGGCTCCTGCCAGGTGATCTCTCTGACAGGGGCCCTCGAGTTTCTTTCGCTACCACGCAATGCCCCACACACCCCATAGTCAACCATCTCACGACCTAATTATCCGGTAGAATTAAAATTCTTTAAGCTTGTAGTTAACCAATCAGATTTATGTATCAATAAAATCACAACTTACAAGATGCCAGGACAATAATTTCAGAGCCAATTGATAATGATAAAAAGCTTTATCCCAATTACAATATCACAACGACTTGTGGCTGGTAAATGCCATGCAGATTCATGTCCTCCACCATCTTTCTTCTCCTTCTCCCCTGAGGCACTCTCTGTCTCTGCAACTCTTAGCTCCATCTCCCTTTTTCCTGTCCCATCACAGGCTTCCTCTGCACTAATGGATTTGGACAGGGAAAATCCTGCGACACATAGCCTTCTTTTCCCACTGGTTATTAAAAGTTTAATAATAGTCTCTTGGGGCTTGGGGAATGCTGTTTTGATTTTTAATAGATTTACCATATGCCCTGTACAAAATCCAAAAGCAATCAAACAGGAATGTACGTTTCTTTCTTTGTATTTGTTTTACAAGAGCCAACTAGTTTTTCATCTTCAGCGTAGCAAATACTATTAGCAACTTTTTGTGCTACCCAGCTGCCAGAGTTATGCTCAATGCAGTTTCATGTACGCATCTCAAAGTCTCTAGTTTGCAAACTAGAGACTGTTTGAGTGTGTGTGTGTGTGTGTGTGTGTGTGTGTATGCTCATGTATTCTATTGCACAGGAACCAAGGTCTTGTTAAAATAGAATTAAAGATTGGAAATGGCCCTTGGTGACAGCTGCCAATAGCTAGCAACACTCTCCTTCTGGAGCAGTCAGTAACCACACTATCAGGGATCCACACCATCCTTCATGTCCTTAATTGTCATCTCTCTATTCTCATCCTCAGCCAGGAACAACTTGCTTCTATGTGTTCCTCTTCCCACCTCAACTCCATTCACTAGAGACTCCAACACTTGGTTCAGATCCAGGATTCCTCCAGCTCTTTTATCCCTATCTTTCTAGATTATGTTTTTTGCCTTACTGTAACCTACTTAAAGAATCTCTTCTTCTGACCACACTTCTAACCCCCTGGGGACACCACTTGCTGGGCTGGACAGAATCTCCATAGTTCTTTCCTGAAGTCCCTCTCAGTCTTCTTTTCTAATCCACCTCTATTTTCTTCTGTCACCCACCTACAGAAGTGTTCTCTACCACACAACCCACAGCCAACAAACTTTCCTAAGATCCAGAGAGGGAGGGCAACAGAAATTAAGGAGTGGAATAACCAACAAAACCAAGACCAGATGTTAATATTAACACCTAGAATCACCTTAATCATACAAATCTCAGATACCTATACACCAGAGAAAAACCACACACACACACACACAAAAGCATTAATAGCTAAGACAATATGCTTCCACCAGGTAGACCTTAAGAAATACAGTACATCTGAAGCAAGAACTTCAAAATAGCAATTGTATGATTATTTTATGGCACAAAAATATTATGAATATGTTCAGGGATGTTAAGAAGAGTAAAAATCTCTTAATAAAGTCTGTAAAAACACAAACAGTAGAATGAAATAACAAAAACAGTTCAAGACATGAAAGTAGAAATAGAATCACTAAAAAAAATCCAAACTGAGATAAAACTAGAGAGGGAGACAAACAAAAATATAAAAGGCAAGGCTCACCATTTGGGAATAAGACATGGTAAAAGGAATTTCAGGCATTAACAATAAGATAGAAAGAGTACCTCAGTTGAAAAAAATATGAAATCTAAAAAGAAATATAGGAAAAAAATTACAGGAATAATGGGACACTATTAAAAGACCAAATATATGAATAATAGTAGTAGTAGAAATAGTAGTAGTAGTAGAAGAAACCCACCTAAAAAACAACAACAAGGGCTGTCGAGATGGCTCAGCGGGTAAGAGCACTGACTGCTCTTTCGAAGGTCCTGAATTCGGATCCCAGCAACCACATGGTGGCTCACAACCACCTGTAATGAGATCGGACGCCCTCTTCTGGTGAGTCTGAAGATAGCTACTCCAGAGCGGTAACGAGCCGGGCAGGAGCGAGCAGAGGTCCTGAGTTCAATTCCCAGCAGCCACATGATGGCTCACGGCAATCTGTACAGCTACAGTGTACTCATACACATACAATAAATAAATAAATCTTTAAAAAACAACAACAACAACAAAAAATATTTTAAACAAAATCCTAAAGATAATTACCTTAATCTAAAAAAAAGGCAGTGCCTATCAAGGTAGAAGAAATGCAGCAGGAAATACTTAAGAAGGCAATGTCCTGCAGTTCTAGAAGCTGTGTTAGGCCTACTATATTTTCAGATAATATTGGTCATTCTTGGATTTCTGAAGGGTTGAAAGACAAGTTATAGCCTCATAACCAACCCGGGATATTTAATATTGAAAAAATATATCTGCGAAGATAGTTTTCAGATAGTATACAACCTAAACCAGGACATAAGATGGATTTAAAAGCCTTTTTAAGTTTGGATAGATAACAGAATGTTCTATTTATTTGACACAAATGATGGACTAGATGTTAGGTATGTTTTGTACTTTATAAATTACAAAATGGCAATAGTTGTATTCAATTTATATTTGAGAGGAAAGAGCCATTTAATGGGACAAAAGGAGGTGGGGATGCGGATTGTTGTCTATATGCAGGTGAGGGCAGGCACAAGATAAAGTGAGAGCCTGTGATTATGCAGTGGAAAAGGAAGGCGGGCTAACAATTTTAGAGCAGAGTACAGAGAGTACAGAGGAGGGAAGAAGGGAAGGAGAGGAAGAGGTAAGATGGAACTTATAGGAGAAGAGGAGCCAGAACCACACAGTCCTGGGAGCCATAAGTATTGGGGATTTCTTAGACAGATGGTTAAATAATAATTGGGATGCATCTGTCCCATCTAGGTGTGTAGCTTGTGTTTATGTCAATTGTGTTTTGAGTTCATTGTGTGGGTGTTTTCTGGGTTGAGAATTTACTAATATAAATCTGATAAGTTACAAGCCTCTAGAGTTTTGATTTTACCAGGTTACAATCCACAGCAAGAGAACTGCAAGATGGGCATGTGCTACATGGGTCTAGCCATGCAGGTGGCTAGACTGGCTAGAGAGTAGCTGGCACTAGCACAGGATGGCGCCTTTTAAAATATTTCCTGCTACAGGTGGTGTCCTCACCTACATATAGACAAGCCACAAAGAAGTATACAGAACAGCAAGTAGACAGGACCAGGAAAGAAATTCTTCAGAACACATAATAAGCAAACTATGAAAAATATAGAACAATGGAAGAATATGAACAGCTGCAAAAGAAAAAAAAATACACAAGCATTACCTATAGGTTACAATAATACCTATTTCTAAATGGAGGCTCTAAATGCCAGAAAAATCTGTACAGATGTTCTACAAATTCTAAGAGACCACAATAGCCAGATTAGACTACTATACCCAGTAAGATTATCAATAATAATAGCCATAGTAGGGGGGCACATTTTATGATTAATTCAGATTCATGCAGTAACTATTTACCAACCCAGTTTTATAGCAGGCATTAGAAAAATCTTCACCTTGAATTGATCACCATACCAAAGAAAACACAAGAAATAAATAAATAATCCAAGACAAGAAACTAAAGAGGAGACAAAACCCATACCGCCACGACAAAATAACTGAAATCAATAAACAATTCTCATTAATAAATGCCAATATGAATGGTCTCAATTCCCCAATAACATGACATGGACTAGCAGATGGATTTGAAAACAGGATTTGCTTTTATGCTAACATACAAGAAACACGCCTTCACATCAAAGGTAGAGATAACTTCAGGGTAAAAAGATAGAAAAAGATATTTCAAGCAAATGTACTTGAGGAGAAAGCAGGTGTAGTCATTTTAATATCTCCTCAAATATATTTTAGACCAACCAAATCTAATCAAAAGACCTAGGGAAGGATACCACATATTCCTCAGGGAGAAAAAATATACAAAGAGGATATTGCAATTCTTATTGTCTATTCACCAAACACAAAGGCACTCAAGTTCATAAAGACCACTACAGCTAAAATCATATACTTCACACAGTGATAGTGTATAATCTCAATACCTGACTTCCACAATAGATGATTTATCTAGACACTAAACAGAGAAATGTTGGAGTAAAGTGCCATAAATCAAATGGACCTAGCAGATATTTATAGAGCATTTCACCCAAACACAAAAGAATATAGCTTCTTTTCAGTGCCTCATGGAACTTTCACAACTTTCTCCAAAATTCATTGCAGACTTGGACACAAAGCAAGCTTAAACAGAGAAAAGAAAATTGAAACTCCCTGCATCCTATCTGAGTATCATGGATCAAAGCTGGATATCAACAACAGAAACAACAGAAAGCATACAAATTCATGGAAACTGAAAATTCATTACTAAATGCAAAAATGAGTCAAGATAGAAATTAAGGAATTAAATGCTTTAAAAAACTGAATGTAAGTGAAAATACAACATATCCAAATTTATAGGATATAAAGGTGGTTCTAAGATGCAAGTTCATAGCATTGACTACATAACAATATTGGAACTCTCACACATTAACAACTTAATGCCATACCTAAAAGTTCCTGAATAAAATAAGGAAATAACACCCCAAAGGAATAGTTAGCAAGAAATAAACTGAGAAATGAAAGGTATATACCTGAGAATGGTACTGCTGAGTCCTCAGGTAATATACTATGTCTAATTTTCTGGGGAACCCCAAACTGATTTCCAGAGTGGTTGTAGCAACTTAAATCCCACCAGCAATGGAGGAGTGTTCCTCTTTCTCCACATCCTCAGTAGCATTTGCTGTCACCTGAGGTTTTGATTTTAGCTATACTGACTAGTGTGAAGTGGAATCTCAGGTATTCCTCAGTTATCATGGAATGTCTTGGTTGCTTTATCTATGGTAATTGAGAATTTTGCTGGGTGTAGTAGTCTGGGTTGGCATTTGTGTTCTCTTAGGGTCTGTGTGACATCTGCTAAAGATCTTCTGGCTCTCATGGTCTCTGGAGAGAAGTCTGGTGTAATTCTGATAGGTCTGCTTTTATATGTTACTTGACATTTTCTCTTTACTGCTTTTAATATTTTCATTGTTTAGTGCATCTGGTATTTTGATTATTACTTGATAGGAAGAGTTTCTTTTCTGGTCCAATCTAATTTGGAGTTCATACAAGGCTTCTTGTATTTCATGGGCATCTCTTTCTTTAGGTTAAGGACGTTTTCTTCTATAATTTTGTTGAACATATTTATTGGCCCTTGAAGTTGGGAGTCTTCACTCTCTTCTATACCTATTATCCTTAGGTTTGGTCTTCTCATTGTGTCCTGGATTTCCTGAGTGTTTTGGGTTAAGAGCTTTTTTTGTGTGTGTTTGCCTTGACCATTGTGTCAATGTTTTCTATGGTATCTTCTGCCCCTGAGATTCTCTCTTCTATCTTTTGTATTCTGTTAGTGAAGCTTGCATCTATGACTCCTGATTTCTTTCCTAGGTTTTCTATCTCTGGTGTTGTCTCCCTTTGTGATTTCTTTATTGTTTCTCTTTCCATTTTTAGATCCTGGATGGTTTTGTTCAGTTCCTTCACCTGTGTGGTTGTGTTTTCCTACAATTCTTTAAGGGATTTTTTGTGTTTCCTCTTTAAGTTCTTCTACCTGTTTACTTGTGTTCTCTTGTATTTCTTTAAGGGTGTTATTTATGCCTGTTTTAAAGTTCTTTCTCATCATCATGAGATGTGATTTTAAATCAGAGTTTTGCTTTTCTGGTGTGTTGGGGTAGCCAGGGTCCACTGTGGTGGGAGAACTGGGTTCTGATGATGCCAAGAAGTTTTGTTTTCTGTTGCTTATGTTCTTGCTCTTGTCTCTCACCATCTAGTTATTTCTGGTGTTAGCTGGTCTTGCTGTTTCTGACTTTGATTTGTCCCTCCTGCAAGCCTGTGTGTCAGTACTCCTGGGAGGCCAGTTCTTTCTGGGAGGAATTTGGGTAAGGAGAGCTGTGGTATAGGGTCAGCTCTGGGGTGTAGACAGAGGTCAGAAGGATCCTGTCCCCAGCTGATTCTTGGTTCTTGTGACCTGATGGCTCTGTGAGTGTCCCTCTTGGGCCGGGAATTTGAAGAGAAGTCTTACCTGTGCATGAAGGCGTATAGGCACTCCTGGGAGATGAGCTCTCTTCTGGGCGTATTTGTGTATGTAGCTCTCTGGCACAGGATCAGCTCTGGGCGCAGACAGAGACTGGGAGACTCCTGTCCCAGGCTGCCCCTAGGTTTCTGTGTCCTGAGGGTTCTAGGTGGGTTCCTCTGAGCAGCAGTGTTGATTCTACATTCACTCACAGTCCTATTCACACTCCTGGGAGGCTTGCTCCCTCCCTGTGCTTTTTGGGTATGGAGCCCTGTGGCAAGGATCTGCTACAGGCAGAGACAGAAACCAGAAGATATTTTACTCATTTTTGTTTCATTTTTTTTTACTATTAGCCCAAGGCTTCAGCCACATATGAAGCAGAGAATGGCCTTGTTGGGCATCAATGGGAGGAGAGGCCCTTGATCCTGTGAAGGCTCAATGCTCCAGTGTAGGGGAATGCCAGCGCAGGGAATTGGGAGTGGGTGGGTGGGTGGGGGAACACCCTCATAGAAGCAAGCAGAGGGGGATGGGATAGGGAGTTTCTGAAGGGGTGTATCAAGAATGGGGAAAACATTTAAAGTGTAAAAAGAAAATATCCAAATATATATATTTATAGTTATATCTATATATGTATTTATATATAAATATATTTATACATATTTATTTATATGTATTTATTTATATGTATTTATATGTATACATATATTTATGTATATGTATATAAATATAAATAAATATGTATTTATAAATATATAAACATATATTTATATATACATATATATGTATATATGTATATGTACATATATATATATATATATATATATATATATATATATATATATATATATATATATATATATATATATATATATATATATATATAAAGAATAAGTAATACAGACTGAGGAGATCGGAGTAGGGTTTTGCTATTTTATGTAGAATGTACAACAAAGATCTCTTTGGAAAACTACTTTAAAAAATCACTTAAGATCCTTATAATAGGTGTTTTCAGGTTTTTTTGACCACTTTCTTCCTTCTTCCTCTTCCTCATCTTCCTCTTCCTCTTCTTCATCTGTTTCTCCTTCTTTTCCTCCTTCCTCTTCCTCTTCTTCTTCCTCTGAGTCATATCTCACTATGTTAACTAGGCTAGTCTCAAACTAGGCTAGTATGACCCAGTGTGGCTTCAATCTAGCAATCCTCCTGCCTCAGTCTCCTAGGTACTGGGATAACAAGTGTACACTGTCCTAATTTGTTGAGTTTCTAACTATCAAGTTGGAAAGTTCTATTACAAACTAAAAATGAAGTTTTTAAAACTCTTACCCAGTAGGGTTCAGCATTTAAAAGTTTAGGCCAACTACTCTCCCACAGCATCAGGGTTTGATTCCCAGAACCCATATGGCAACTCCTAGCTATCTGTAACTCTACTAAGCATGTGTGTAGTGCATAGACATACATGCAGGCAAAATACCCATATCATAAAGTGATAAAATAATTTCAAAAAATCTTGACCAGATGAGAAGCAATTTCAAGACTTTAGGAGAAGGGAGGCGAAGAGAGTAGGTTGGCACTGAATACAAGCCCCCAAAGGTGTGCTTTAACAACCTTTACCTTAAGCCTTAGAATCCTCAGTTTTGATAAGAGTCCTGAGGAAAGGGAGGGAGGTGGGGAAAGTGCTACCACACGGATGCATCAGGACTGTAGACTACAAGTCTAGTTAGATGGGTGCACGGCCCCGCGGTTGCACTGATGATGACTATGCGATGGTTTGCTGAACCCTTACAAGACCACTTGATGCTCTTTCATTCTGCAGCCATATTTGTGACTTTGGAGGAGCAAGTCTGCTTGGGTCAAGTAGGAGAATTCATTTTCCCCCGGAGAGCTGCAAAAGAGGAAGAATCCAATGTCCGCATCTTCTCAGTGAAGTCCAACATTCCATGAAACAGCCAAACCAAGTCTGAGTTCCCTTAAGGCAGTTGTTCTCTACCTTCCTAATGCTTTCTGTGCTTTGATCCTCATGTTCCTCATGTTGTGGTGACCTCCAACCCTAAAATTATTTTGTTGCTACTTCGTAACTGTAATTTTGCTGTAGTTACAGATTTTAATGTAAATATAAGATACGTAGGATAACAATATACAACCTCCCAAAGGGGTTGAGACCCACAGATTGAGAACAGGAACAGGAACCTCGAAGTAGATGTGTTAAACCTAGGCATTTTGACAATGAATTTCTGCTATTTGTTCACTATTCCCGAGGAATAGGGCTGCTGTTTGAACTTTGAAGAGTACAAAGAAGGCCCCTTCTTCTGCCTCTTAAGGGATGCATACTAAAAGACTCCTGCAGCAGGAGGAGCTCATGATGCCCCACCTCTCCCTGAGATTTATAGACAGCGCATGGTCCCCAGGAAGAGAGAGAGAGAGAGATTTTCTTCAGTGGTGTAGCTGCTGCTAAAGAGCCTGTTCTTCTGTTAGCAGGTCCTCACTACTGCTCCAGTGAGAAACCAGAGTAAAATTGAAGTAGGAGCTGTTATTAGACACCTATTTATTAATTTACTTCATGATTGACTTAAAGCAGTGCTTGCTCACCTATTTGCCAAGCATGACTTCACTTGCTACCTGGAACGGAATGACCTGAAAAAAAAAAAAAGGCTGAAAAATAGCTGTTACCCTGAACCACCCTTCTGGCTGCCACTTTTATTTCTGTAAAATCTTGCCTGCCCCACCTTGTCATTGTAGAGAATAAAATACAAACTAGACCCAGTATCAGAGGCTTTCAGGACCTATCCTGGCATCCAAGCACCTATGACATTTCTTCTCTTCCACTCTCATTGTGCTTATTCCAGAGAGATACCCACAAAAGAATAAATTTGAGAGATTATTTTTTTTAAAAGGTGCAAAATAAAGGGGATGATTTGGGAAAACAGAAGGGATGGGTAAATAGGGAACAGGAGAGGATGATGAAGATGTGATTAAATTGCATCATAATATTATGAAAGTGTATTCCTGAAACCTAATGTGTACAATGAATATGTGCTACTAAGAAATATAAGTCTAAAAACATTGACAAATAATATAAAAACGACACCAGCAGAACAGACACCTCAGCTGCTATACTTGCTTGTATGGCTCACATACCAAACGAAGTACAGGGAGAACAACTGTGAGCATGCGAAGGGAGAGGCTGGCCACTGTGTGTTCTGGCAACACGAAAAGGGAAATCTAAGCTAGAGCCTGCTGGATCTCACTGGAGTGATGAGAGGAGAAGTAGTGGGAAATGCAGAATAAGCTTTTGAAGAGAGAACTTTGGGGGGCACTCTTGGGATAGCACAGTAATGGGAGCATATCCAGAATGAATGCTTGGTAATAGAAAGCATCGCTTTCAAAAAAAAATCAATCTCATTAGAGTAATTGGCAGAATGTGTCCTTGCTGAGAACCCAATCAGTAGTGTGTGGTATTCAGTTTAAAAAGGAACTCTCATTAGAAACAAAACAGAACAGAATAGAACACAGGGACAGAAATCATGGAAATAAAGAGAAGACAGTTGAGTAGTTTCTGAGACAGAACAACAAAACCTAGACTATAGAAGGAAGGGCAGAGAAGTAACAATTAAGTGGAAAATGGATTTCCTTAGCTGAAAAGACAGCAGGCTGACAGACCAGTGACTCAGACAGAAGGTGATCTGATGATATCTCTTCCCTTCGAAGGTGAAGAAGGCTTTATTCAGGAGGAAACAAAAACATAAATTATCAAAACAACAACAGGCCTCTCCTGTATAATAAACTAGCACAAAGCCAATAATGGTAGTAATATTTTGAAGGGACAATAATGACATTTGTTTGTAGAAAACAGTGAAAAGAATGTTAGGTCTAAAAGAATTCAGCAAAGGGAGCAGTTATATACATTGCCTAACAATTAGCAAGAAAATAGGAAGCCACTGAAAACTGAGAAATAAGAGGAGCTTCTACATGGGATTTTGAGAGACAAGAGGCAGGGAAAAAACAGAGTAACAAATTTTTATTTTTAAGTATCATTATTGTCGTTTCTGTTCTGAGGCAGGGTTTCTGTATGTACTGACTCATAGCAATAACATGACCCCTCAGCCCCCTGGATCCTAGGATTACAAGTTTGTGTCACCAAGTGTGCCAGGAAGCAATGAGATTCATGCAGAGTTAAGGATCTTAAGACACTGGACAGGTACCCATGCTTGTATCAATACTCTAAACATCCCCATTACTATACTTCTGTGACGTTCCTACTTGAGAAGACTGGTTCACTGCAATAAAATAAATAAAATCAAGATCTTATTACCTTTGTTAAAGAATTGAAAAAGACCTTTGAACTTGAAAAAAACCAAATGATAAGGGGAGCTTCAGTAGTGGTTAAAACCCCAATGTATAAACTATAACCAGGACAAATGTAGATGGGGCAGATGCTGAGCTAGGGAGATAAAAACACTGAAGCTTTTCATCAGCCTGGAAAAGCAGGAAGCAGGGCCTTGAGCAGTGAACATTAAAATTCTCCTGAAAATGTTATCCTGTCATGATGACATTCCAAACCTTTTGGAAGTGATTCCTGTCATTTTGTGCTGAAGCAATAATAGGGAAATAGTTTAGTTAGGTTTGTTAGGAACAAGAAGGTAAAATGTTGAAGCCTGCTCCACCAGCATTGCTGTAGTCATTTTTTCCCCATGCCTGCCAGCTATATCAAGTTGTTATAATATGCCTGCCAGTCATTGACACAGAAAAATAACTTAAGTCAAAGCAGGGTATGCTGATCACATATCCTGTTATGTTCTGGATAAGGTTTGTTAATCTTAAGAAATCCCACAAACCTTTATGTAGGACCCATCCAATTATAGATCATTATGAACTGTTGTGTATAAAATAGCTTGAGTCCGAGCCAGCCACTTGGCATCACTTCCTGCACCTGCATATGAGCTCACTGTGGGGTTTGCAGTTTGTTACTGTTTCTTTTCTTTTATAAACCAGCCCTGAAAAATGTTCCCGGTCATAGCCTCAAACCAAATTCTGAGCTTCAGCCTTGATCAATCAGTCTTAGGGTGTGCACTCAATAAACCATCCCTCTTTGACGGAGATTGGTGTTTGTGCAGTTTGTGGGGTGACTCCAGAACCCCAACAAAGACACTGTGAAGCAGTTTAGCATTTACCAATTAGGAAAGAAGAGACGCGGAAGGAAAAGATAGTTGCTTGTGCCAAAGTAATGAATCGAAAAGAATTTAGAAACAAATCAATAAACAAAGTTAGTGTGCTGGTTTGAATAAAATGGCTTGAATAAAATTCCCTATAGGCCTCCCAGAGGCCTATAGGGAATGACACTGTTTGGAGGTGTGGCCTTACAGAAGAAGGTGTGGCTG
Organism: Mastomys coucha; assembly: GCF_008632895.1. Lineage (NCBI taxonomy): Eukaryota > Metazoa > Chordata > Mammalia > Rodentia > Muridae > Mastomys > Mastomys coucha. The sequence goes on from NW_022196909.1 coordinate 15,649,582, forward strand.
TGTTGGAAGAATGAGTCACTAGTGGGTGGGCTTTGGGTCTCAGATGCTCAAGTCTGGCCAATGCGTTTCAGTCTCCTTCCTGCTGCCTGTCAATCAGCTTCTTCTCCAGCATCTTTTTCTGCTCGCATGCTACCATGCTTTCTGCCACGAGGCTAATGCACTAAACTTCTGAAACTGGAAGCCAATCCCAATGAAATGTTTTTCTTTATAAAAGTTGCTGTGGCCATCGTATCTTCTCATAGTAATAGAAACCCAAACTAAGACAATTAGTAAACACAAACGTAAGAGGAGGAGCTGATACCAAGGTCTGGGTCACGAATTGGTTCTTGACCTTGTCAATAAAGAAGGCAAGGAGCGAATTGTTGGACAGAAAGTACAGGTGGGACTTCCAGGTCCCTGGAGACAAAGGCAGACACAGGGACAGAGAGGGGCTTTTCGGTCAGTCTTTGGAACAAGGAACACACAACAGACACTTAAGATCTTGGGGAACTAAAACCAGCGGCTTCTATTACCGTCCTACAGCCAAAGAGGTCATGTGTGGTGGAGGTGGCTAGCTGATACAAGCCATTAAGCTTAGGGTGGAAAGAGAGATGGAGATAATATTTTGTTAAGGGCACGTATTTCCAGGTGAGAGGCATTTGAGACTAGCAATTGCGCTAGCAGACGATTTCTAAACTAATAAAGCTGTCTGAGTGTTTTTCATCTGTGGAACAAAAGTGGGTAGAGAGGAAAGCCTAGTGCTGGCGGCTTGCTGGAGCTAAGTGGGGAGGAACAAAAGGGAACCTGTTGGGGTCAGAGTGGGCAGCAGCTCCAGGGTCGCAGCTCCCAGCCAAAGGCAGTAGCATGTTTTAAAAACTACACACAACACACAAAGAAGGCTATGGATTGTAAAACGTCATCACTTAGAATGGTTTGATGTACTGATTCTTGAAATGAAGACGGAGACTTTCCATTGTGTGGGAATAATCTGGTACTGCATGTTTCAGACAAGATGAAGAGGAGACAAGGACCAGGAAAAACCAAAGGCACAGGTGGCAACAAATAGTTGAAGAGCTGGGAACTCCAGGCTGTGCACTGTTGGCCGTGTAAAGCTGTGTCATGATGGCACAAAATGTGAATTCCAAACGACGTTCAAGTGAAATACACGGGGAGAAACAGAAACGTGCGGATAATCAGAGCACAATTTTTAAATTTAACATTTTATACAATAAGGTAGACAGAGATTAACTACCTATAAACAAGATTTAAATAGTGCCAAGCTTTCTTTGTCAGATTTAGAAACAGATCCTTTTACTCAACATGGGTTACACATGTGTGAGAGTCAACAACAGTAAGTATCTTCCTCAGCCACTCTGAGCCTTATCTTTTTAGACAGGATTGCTGACTGAAACCTAGAGGTCATTCAGTCTGCTAGGCTAGATGGCCAGAAACTTTGTTGAACCTGCTGTCTCTGCCTTCCCAATGATAGAACTACAGATATATGCCACTGAAACCTTTTTTTTTTTTTAAGATTTCTTTTTAAATGTGGGTACTGATGGTCCAAACTCAGGTTCTTATGCTTGCCGGGAAAACATTTGATTAACTGAACCATGCTTTTATCTTTACACATGCTATTTAAAATATTATTGCTATTATTACATTATTATTCTTTGTGTATGTATGAACACATGTATATGAGAACATGTGTAAGCATACACGTGTGGAGATCACATAGGACAACTTTGTGGAGTTAGTTCTCCCCATCCACCTCTCTTAATTACAATTATCAAAAGTTTAGTCACTGAATCTGCTTGATTAGTTGGCCCAACCGCTTCCTGTCTCCGCCTTCCCGGGGATAGAATGGAAATGTTCAGAATTCTCTACGGCCAACTTTGTAGAAATAACTGAAAGACAAAACATTTTGTAGCAGTTAAACTTGCTTCCATGGGGCAACTTAAAGACATTAAAATTTTTGTTTTTTTGTTTTATTTTGTTTTGTTTGTTTTTGTTGTTGTTTTTGCTTTTTTATTTGCTATTTTTTTAATTAAAATTATAAAGTGTCTTTGCATCCCCTCAAACACAGAAAAGAAGCCAGGTCTTTGTAACCAAAGCAGGATCTAGGTAGCCAAAAATTACTTTTGAAGAAAGTAGAAGAGTCCTAAAGGAGGGACACAAAACATGAGAAAAAGATGTCTATGGAGGATGAGGCTGGTGCTCATGTCTCCTTTGACCCTCAAAAGGCATACAGTAACCACACCTCTTTCAGATAGAGAAGTCATCCCTCCCTCCCTGGAAATGGTCTACCTGAAGCAAGGCATTAAACATTTTAACTTCAAAAGAAAGGAGAAACCATTGCAAATGTGAAAAAGAGTTCGGATGCAGAAATTACTAGCTGTTGAAATTTGCTACAAAGCCATTATAACTGAAGAAGTTGTTGACATGTGAAGAATGAGTTGGTGGAGCTTAACAAAGCAATCACACACAGATGGGAAGGGATCCAGAGACGCAATCTATTACAACATTAATGTCAGTTATTTGAGTGAATAACTACCTATTTAATAATTAGTGTTAATGCAGTGGGCTATCCATCTTAAAACAAAAAACAATACTTGTATCCCAACTTAGACTAAATCCATTGGTTTGATTACAAAACAGAATGTTAAATTTGGCATGGTGGGAAAATGCCTGTAAGAGCGGCACTTAGCAAAGTCGATCATCAGTGGGAGGAGAGGTCCTTGGCCCTGTGAAGATTCTGTGCACCAATGTAGGGGAATGTCAGGGCCAATAAGTGGGAGAGGGTGGGGTGGCAAGCATGGGGAGGGGGTTTGTTCTTGAACAACAGGGTTTTGTTCTTGTTGTTTTTGTTTGTTTGTTTGTTTTTTGGAGGGGAAACTGGGAAAGGAGAAATCATATGACATGTAAATAAAGAAAATATGTAATAAAAAAATCAGTGACAAGATAACACTGAAAAAAAATTAAAAAATAAAATAAAAGAAAAAAAAATTAAAACCCAGAGAAATACTTGAAAAAAAAAAAAAGACCAGCACTTAGGAGGCTGAGTCTGAAGGATAAGTGTGAGGCCAGCTTAGTCTATGTAACAAAGCCAAAGAAACAAAATGTTGAATAAGAGTAATGGAAATACTAGCTAAAGTGATAGGAACCAATTTATATAGCCCATTCACCAGGAGAATTAATTGTTCTGAGTTTAGACAAAGAGTTTCTAAACATTGAGGACACAGAGAAAGGAAATGAAAACAGCTATAAAAAATTAGATGCCACTCTTATAGAAAACCGTATGCCACATAAATGCAGGAAGCAGAACATATTTGGAGACAGAATATCACCACTAATAATTACAATAGTGATTAGCTGAAATGTGCTCTTTATTCCCCCAAGTTGTATTCATGTAGGGAATCTGTAAAAGATTTATGGAGTAAAAACTGGAAACAACCTATGCTGGCTAGTTTTATGTTAATTTGACAAAATTGAAAAATCATTAGAGAGAAGGGAACATCAGTTAAGAAAAGGACTCCATAAGATAGGACTGTATACAAGTCTGTAGGGCATTTTCTTAACTATTGATTGACGGGGATGGGGGGAGAGATCACCCTGGGCTGGTGTCCTGTGTTCTATAAGAAAGCAGGCTGAGCAAGGCATGGGAGCAAGTCAGTAAGCAGCACCCTGTCAAGGCCCCTGTATTAGCTCCTGCCTCTAGGTTTCTGTCTGCGGGAGTTCCTGCTCTCACTGATTTTGATGTAAATTGTTATATACAACTGCAAATCCACATTGCTTTTGGTCATGATGTTTCATCACAGCAAGAGTAATCCCAACTAAGACACAATCTGAATAGGATCCATAAAAGTTGATCCATAAATGATTGAACATGTGGTTGTAGACACTGAGGTACGGAATGTTGTAACATTATCTAGAGTGGTGAGATTATATACTAATTTAGAAATGTTTTCATGCACAGTGTTACCTAAAGTGGCAAATGAAAATTGTGTAATGACATATATACTTTCAATAATATATTAAAATATATTATGTATGTTACATTTCATAAATATGGAGCAAGTAGAAAGATATATGCCTGACTGCTGGTAGCTACCTGGAAAATGAACTATACAGTTATGTCCCTCTATATTACTTGATCAGTCACAGTAATCACTTCATTCTTTCATAATCAAAATCTATTGAAATTTCTTAAATTTTAAACTTTAACTATTTTGGTTAATCATTTAGCTTTTATTTTCCATGTTAGTTTTTCATAGTTATATCTTCTAAACTCTTTTTTTTAAAGATTTATTTATTTAATGTGTATGAGTACATTGTAGCTGTACAGATGGCCGTGAACCATCATGTGTGTGGCTGCTGGGAATTGAACTCAGGACCTCTGCTGGCCCCGCTCACTCCAGCATAATACACTGTAGCTGTCTTCAGACCCACCAGAAGAGGGCATCAGATCTCATTACAGGTGGTTGTGAGCCACCATGTGGTTGCTGGGACTTGAACTCAGGACCTTCGGAAGTGCAGTCAGTGCTTTTACCCGCTGAGCCATCTCGCCAGCCCTCTTCTAAACTCTTAATTTAGCAAAGCATTAAAAGAAAACAAAATTAAATTAGAAGTAGCAGCCAATGATTACAAAAGTACCAAAAGTGAATGAGACTCACCCGATAAGTATGTATCTTTTCGAAGGGATTACTTTTTAAGGGGCTTTATATCTACAAAAATAAGCAAGGATAGTGCAGAGCATTGCCATATACTCCACACCTTGTTTCCTTCAATAGTCATATCATACATTCATAGGATACTTTTGAAACAATTAATGAACCAACATGTATACATTATTAACCAAAATTTATTCAGATACACCATCTTCACTCAGGTCTTAAATGTTTTTCTACTGTCATCTTGCCTTCTGGGGTCCCATTCAGTATGTTGCATTATACGTGCCATACATCCTTACATTCTATGAGGGGACAGGTAGCAGGGTGCTTCTCTGACTAGTTCAGGTTGGCCTTGAACTTGTTATATATGGCCCTTGTTGGCCTTAAACTCTTTGTCTTCATGTCCTAGCTTCCTGGTTCTTGGATTACAGGTGTGGACCTCCACACCTGACTTTAAGATTTGCTTGAGTATAAGTTTTGTAGACTTGTTTGTGATGACATGTCCATTTTTAAGAGTATTAGTTTCTGAAGCCTCAGTGTTCCTGGAATTCTGTTGTGTGGGGGAAGGGAAGTCCTGGTAGTTCTATTGGACATTCGTATGCCACAGCAGCCCTCTCTGGTCCTACAGGTTGGTGTAGGAGCACACTTCTCTCCAGTTTCTCTCATTCTCTTCTTATATATTTGTTCTTGTATTAGGCTGTTATTGGTTTGGGGAGAAAGATCTCAGAGGTGGAGTGTGGTGTTTCTCCTTCTTCTCCTCCTCCTCTACCTCCCCTCCCTCTCCGTTTCTCTCTCTCTGTGTGTTTTTGAGAGATATTTCTACATGCATTCAGTTAGTGACTATGTGTACATGTCAGCTATAGTGCCCTGATGGGAGTCAGAGGACAATTCGTGGGAGTCAGTTCTCTCCTTCTGTCCTGTGGGTTCTACAGATTGGATTCATGCCATCAATCTTGGTGACAAGTATCTTCCCCCTTTGATTCCTCCACTGGCCCTGAAATGTTTGTTTCATCACATTACATCAGGATACAAAGGATCAACATGACATAAGCGGGTTGTTGCTGACCTTGGTCATCTGACCTGGTCCTGTGTGTGAGGATGCTCCACTGTGAAGTCACTTCACTTTCTTTTATAATATGCCACACATTTTGGAAGGGAGGTCAGCGCACAGATGCTGATGATGAATGGGGAATGCCATGCCGTCTTGAGGGCAGAGGGTCTTCCTAATTTATTTGAAACACTTCTACTGTGAGAGAGATTGGTCTCATTTTATTATCTATTAGATCAATCTCTACTTTAAGGTGCACTCAGAGACATTTACCTTCTTACACTGAGTTATAATGCAGTTCTTAATTTTGTCACCTAGATCCTACTGGTTTTGGCCAATGGGCATATTTTTGTCTGGCTGCTGTTTATTCTCGCTATAACTCTTGTCATTGTGAGCTCATTCTATTCTGAGCACTTCCTTACCTTCTGACATCTCAGGATGATCTGAGCTGTGTTATATACTGCCTTCCTTGGTCCTAGAGCCAGCCATTAATCTAAGAGTTCCTAGATTCTTTATTGAGCAATAGATAATAATCTTAAAGTCCTGCTCTGGATGCAAGGTGTTCTTTTTGCTTACAGACATCACTGTTTCCTGGCCACATTAGCTACTCAAACAAGGAATACTTGTTTATGTGCCAAGTATACTTTGCATACTTGTATATGTGCCAATCTGTGCATGCATTTATACATATAAAGATCATATATATATATGTAGGACTTTCTACAGCCTTGGTTCTGAGTACAAGGACACACTCACTTTGCACTGTTGGAGCTTGTCCCACCTCACAGGGAACCAATCCCTGCATGAAATACCTCGGTTCAGATTCATAATACTGAATGCTACAAACTGGAGTGCTTCTACCATGTGTAGGAAGTTTTCTGCTCTGACAGAAATATGGTGATCTAATTATGGAAAACAATGAGTTGATTCTTTCCAATTGTTGCGTTCCTCAGCAGGCTAGCACCAAATTAGTATTTATGATTTTGCATTGTGTTAGAATGTTTGATTTTAAAAAATGCAGTTTCAGCTGCTGGCTCCAGTTTCAGGTAAAATGCTTAAATGAGTTTTGGCTCAGAATTAGAACACGGTTTCCAATAATATTTGAAATAAACTTAAAAATGTAGTTCTGCCATTTTGCACTAAGTATTTTTGCAAAGTGACAGTCTCCACAGTGGTGTTTATAAAAACAGAGTATTGATCAATTATAAAAGTGGTAAAAATGTTCATCTCATGCCATCAGATATTAGACCAATATTTAATTCTTTATGTAAACTTAAGCAAGAACCACATCTTATTCCTATGTAAATTTGTTCTAATCATTAATAAATGTAAAACTATACTTATGTTCAAAATGTCTTAAAATAAGTTTCTCCATAAAGTGAATGTTCAATCTGTGTGCATAGTTTACATATTTATATATGCAAGATTATGTAAAAGTTTTTGAGACATAAAGTACACTGTAAAGGTTTAAGAGGCTCCATGTTAAGCTAATATCATTGCTGACAGGAAAACTTTTTCTTTCTTTCTTCCTTTCTTCCTTTCTTCCTTCCTTCCTCTCTCTGTCTCTGTCTCTGTCTGTCTCTCTCTTTCTCTCTGTCTCTGTCTGTCTCTGTCTCTGTCTCTATCTCTCTCTCTCTCTCTCTCTCTCTCCCCCTCCCTCCTCTCTCTTTCTTCCAGTAGGGATTCTGTGATGATAGACTTTGTTTTTTGTTTGTTTTTACCTCTAGTCTTACAGGTCTACATCTTCCAAAGTTACATAAGTTACAACATCCCTTCATGCTTTGTATCTGTTCTCTGATTTATAAGGGCGATTTTTTTTTTTGTTTTTGTTTTTGTTTTGGGTTTTGTTGGGGGGGGGAGAGAGGAGAGAGAGAGAGAGAGAGAGAGAGAGAGAGAGAGAGAGAGAGAGAGAGAGAGAGAGAGAGACATCCTGCCTGCCTTAGGACTGACTCATTTTGTAGACCAGGCTGGCCTCAAACTCACAAATATCCACCGGCCTCTGGCTCCTGAGTGCTGGGATTAAAGACATGCGCCACCACTGCTCAGCAATTTGTGAGCTTTTAAAACAACCACTGTGTGGTTTCAGTTCTACACTTTCATAAATGGTGCCCCACTGCAGAATTTTAATCAAAAGTTGGGTAGGGTCAGGACTCCTCCAGGTCTCGTCCAAAGTAAAGGTACTTTCCTGATTTTTGGGTTACTCTGGTTGTTGAGACTTGTTGAGGGGAGAGAAGTTCTCACAGGATAGAAAACACCACCCAAAGGCTTCGTAGTGTTTTTATTCTATTTTAAAAACAGAAAATAATCCCCACTGATTTAAAATATCACGTCTAGTGTTCCTGCCCCCTGCTAGAAGGTGAGATTAATCTTTCAAGAGGTTTTAGGTTCTAGACGTGGGGTTCAGCTCTCCACCTCCAGCAGAGCCTCCACCACTTCCTAGTATCAGGGAACTGCACATTTTACAGCTCTACTTATTGTTTCCTCTGGGAAGAAATTGTGGGTTTTTTTTTTTTTTTTTTTTTTTTTTTTTTTGTGAGTCCCACTCCCGAGCCTCTTACCTCATCTGCACAAAGGGCAAGTCTCCCCCTTATTCTCCACAGAAACAGAGAAATAACAGCAGCCACAACAACGAAAACCCAGAGGAGGTAGCTGTGTGGACTAACAAAGGCACTTTGGGCTGAGGACTTATTCACTGCAGGTATGGATAGAGTGATGGCAGGTACTTCAAGTTCCCCAAATGGGCATTTTTTTTTTCTAAAGGTCTTTCCTGAGACAGTCACCTCTGCACTGAAAAAAAGAAGAGAAAAAACTACTCATAAAACAAGTAGAAAATATTTTCAGAGTAAACCAACGAGTTTTGCAAATGACCTGATGCTCCCACACCTTTACAAAGTTTTGGAGCTTAAATCTCACATCTAAGGCATGCTATGGAATGCCATAGTTGTCTGTTTGGGAGGTCAGCCTGTCTTAGGTGGTGGTTAGAACATATTTAGAATTCTAATGGAGCTTCTACTCCTTTTAGGTCATCCCTGGGAGGTCTATACTTCAATGCTGCTCCCTAGGTTGTTGTTTCACTGTGAAGTCAATTTACTATAAAACTGGCTGCTTTTGTTTGCCAATACAAACTCAGTCTAGCTAAAGCCTCAGTCCAGGTCACCCCAGGAACATTCTCTTTCTAGAAATGGAAAGGTTACTCCATGGATAGTTCATCAGGCTATGTTTGTCCACAGACTGGTTCCTTTCAGTGCCTTTAAAAGATCACTTCTACATTTCCATACCATGTATTAATTTTTAAAACAAATTGTTTTAGCAGTAGTGTTTTCATATATAGCCTAGACTGGCCTTGAAATCCTAATCCTCCTGCTTTACCCATCCCAGGACCGGAATCACAGGCATATGACACTGATTCACATCCTCTCTAAAAATTGTCAGTGATCTTGTGTCCTTAGAATTCTTGGTGGTTTGGTATTAATAGGTCTTTTGAGCATCGGTGAAGATACCTGAAGTAACTTTCTCCAGAAGCGATCCAGATGCATCACTTTGTTCCTCATATATGTGTGTGTGTGTGTGTGTGTGTATATATATATATATATGTATATAATCTAATTAAATATAAGATGCATATATTAATTATTTAATACCCCTCTGTACATCTATTTGCCCATATTATTGCTCTCAGAAGACAGACAACCTGGGAAGCTTTGGGAAATATGGCCTTCATGGATGAAGTATGTCCCTGGGTATAGGTGCAGAGGTTTAAAAAGCTCATACCTTTCCCAGTTAACAATAACTCTTCGTCACATTTATAGATGATATGTGAGCTGTCAGCTACTCCTCCAGGGTCAAGCCTGCCTGTCTGCTGCCATTTTCCCCACCATGACAGTGATGGTCATGAATTCTAACCTTCTGAAACAAGAATCTCCAAAGAGATGCTTTCTTATGTAAGTTGCTTTGATAATGGTGTATTACTGCAGCAAGAGAAAGGTTACTGAGAAAACTGCTCCTACTTGATAAGGTGTTAGTAATACAATCTTTAGTTGTCTAAATTTTAATAGAAGTTAATCGTTCTGAGATATTTAGGCTTAAGTATCCCAGTGCCTGCCTTTGAACACAGCTCTCTAGGCTACCAACTGGTAGCGTATGGCCTGAGCGTGGTATCTATTGTTTCTCCGTCGAAAAAAACAGGGCAGAAACAACTCCTACATCATAAGGTTTTGATGAACCTAGAAAATAGTTAATGCAACTAGATGCTTAGGAGAAGTCTTGGCACAGAGTAAGCATTCAGTCAATGTGAGTTACATATTATAGAACACCTGTTATACCCACCTGATCCCTTCCACTCCAGTCTCCACCTGCCCCAGTCTCTCCTCAAAATCTAATCCATTTCCCCTTCCCAGGGGATCAATGATTCTCCCCTATAGCTCTCCTCTTTATCTAACTTCTCTGAATCTGTGAGTTATGGCTCAATTATCATTTACTTAACAGCTAATATTCACTTATAAGTGAGTACATAGTATATCTGTCTTTCTGGGTCTGACTTATCTCACTCAGGGTGATTTTCAGGATGATTTTTGCATCCATTTGGCTGGAAATTTCATGATGTCATTTTCTTTTTAACTACTGAGTATAATCTATTGTATGAATTTTCTTTATTTATTCTTTAGTTGAGGGACATCTAGGTTGTTTCCAGTTTCTGGGTATTATGAATATAACCACAATAAACGTAGATGAGCAAGTGTCCTTGTGACAGGATCGAATATCCTTTGGGCATATGCTCAGGAGCGGTATAGCTCTATCTTGAGATAGATTGATTTCTGTAGTGGTTGGACAAGTTTGCACTCCCACCAGCAATGAAGGAGTATCCCCTTGCTCCACATCCTCAACAGCATGTGCTGTCACTTGTGTTGTTGATCTTAGCTATTCTGGCAGTTGGAAGATGGAATCTCAAAGTAGTTTTGATTTGTATTTCTCTGCTAGCTAAGGAGGCTGAACAGTACTTTAAGTTTTTCTCAACTATTTGAGATTCCTCTGTTGAGAATTCTGTTTAGATATGTACCTTCTTTTTAATTAGATTATTTTTAACATCTAATTTTAGGTTCTTTATATATTTTAGATATTAGACCTCTATCAGGTGTGATGTCTGTGAAAATAACTTAATTAATTAATACATTCTCTCTCTCTCTCTCACTCTCTCTTATTTTTTTTTAATTTATTTTTTATTTTTTATTTTTTGAGACAGGATTTCTCTGTATAGCTCTGGCTGTCCTGGAACTCACTCTGTAGACCAGGCTGGCCTTGAACTCAGAAATCTGCCCGGCCGCATTCTCTTATATATTACATCTTGACTACAGTATCCTTTTCCTCTTCTCCTCCCAGTCACTCCCACTCCCATACATTTCTCCCTAGTTTCCCTTCTGAAAAGAGTAGGCCTTCTAGGAATAGCAGCCAAACATTGCATAACTAGTGACTAGGCAAAACCAGAAAAA
>NW_022196909.1:15661111-15670587 GCF_008632895.1 Mastomys coucha
GGCCAGCCTGGTCTACAGAGTGAGTTCCAGGACAGCCAGGGCTATACAGAGAAATGCTGTCTCAAAAACAAAACAAAACAAAACAAAAAAAGAAAAACAAGTGACTAGGCATGTCCCCTCATACCCAGGCTGCATGAGGTGACTTAGGAGGAGAAAAAGGATCCTCAAAGCAGGCAAAAGAGTCAGAGACAACCTCTGCTCCCACTGTTAGGAGTCCCACAAGAACACCAAGCTACACAACCATAACATGTTTGCAGAGGACCTAGGTCAGACCCATACTACCTCCCTGATTATCACTTCCATCCTCGTGGGCTCCTATGGGTTCCCTAGTTATTTGCTTCTCTGGAGAATGTTCTTGTGGTGTCCTTAACCCCTCTGGCTCTTACAATTTTTCTTTCCCATCTTCCTTGGGATTCCCCAAGCTTCACCTAATGTTTGGCTAATGAGTCTTTGTCTCTGCTTTCATCATATGCTGGATGAAGCATCCTGATGGTGATTATGTTAGGCTCTGGTCTGGTAATATAGCAGAATATCATTAGGAATTATTTCATCAGCTCCCCTCTCTTTTGTGTGTGGCTCTTTCCGTGGCCTCTGTACTACCCAGCCTCTGCTTCCTGTCTTTGGTTTGCCTACAAGTTCTGTGCTATTATGGATCAGCTCCGGCACTTCTTTTTTTCTTGTACTCTCTTGAAGGTAGGCCAGGGGGCAGAATGTTGACAGGGGCAAGACTTGGCCTTGTGAGATATTTGGGGTTGCTATTTAATAATAAGACCTTTACCTGTCTTAAGTCTAAGTCACTTTGCTCCTGCAGTAGCAGGCCTGTCTGTCTGAATTCCTCTGAGGCCAGAAAACTGCAGTCTCTGGCCTTTAGCACCTCATAGGAAAACAGCATGGGATTAAGTAGAGTAGCTTTTGTTCAATCTCTACAGGAACTGTGTTCTAATCCCCAGTCTGCTATTTGAAGTCCCAGCAAGAAAAGGGAACACTTTGAAAAGTGATTTTAGCCTTTATTTCGAAGTTCTCTCTAAAAAGTTTTCTATAAAAGTTCTCTAAGAAAGTTCTTCTCTAAAAGGTTCTTCTTCTTTTTGTCTTCAGCACTTCTACATCTTTCAGAATACATGTCCACATGGCAAAATGTTCACCACAAGTTTACACACAAATTCAAGTCATAAACTGAATAAAAGTTTACAGCAGACAATATTCCATACATATCCACTAAGAGTAATTATCTGGCTAAACATTTATTATCTTTCACTAGCTCAACAGACTCATTAAAAGTTGAAAACCATAATGTTTGTGACTAAGTTATCAGTGAAATTTTGTGCAGATAAACCCAGTTAATATTTTATCTTCTGTCATTACATCTATGGTAAACCATTAGTTCCCTTTTTACAATCTTTTGTTAATTGTTTTTCAACTGCTTGTAATGTCATCTAAGTTGTACATGTCTGCTTGCTATCTCAGAAGAAATTAACTGGTGACACTTGAAGACTGGCAGAGTTCTCATTGCAGTTTTTGACATCTGAAAGGACTTAATAGCAGTCCTATTTTAAAGGCCTTAGTAATTATTAATAGGATTTTAGGAATTCTTATAGAATCATCATTAATAATTAAGAAATAATCCATTTGTCTAGAAAGCATCACTATAAGGCAGTGCATTTTCATTGCTCTGCAGAGATCTTCTCAAAAGGGTGGGTTAATGCCTACTGATTGTTATATATATTTAATAATGACATGAAAAGCATATTAATATCAGTAATCTTTCCTCAGATATAATCTCCTTGGGTTTACTTAATGAAGCAGATCTGTCACAGATTTATAGTCCATGGAGAAACCATCTCAGAAAGATCACCTGTGAGTTTTTAACTTCTCCTAGATGGCTCCTGCCTCTATGCCACTTTTACCCTAGTATATTTGGGCAGGCAAGACAAATTTTATGATGAAGGTTTTCTGGCTGGATTGATGTCATAGTCCCTCCACTGAAGGATTTCCTGGTTATGGAAGATGACCAGTTAAGCCTTTGTACTCCATTCCCAGGAATCTTCATCTTCACCAGGGTCACCTTCATTCATTCCAGTGAGTTTCTGTTTCACTAAGATTCTACCTTCCTCTATACCCTCAATTCTGGTCATTGTTCCCAGTAACTGTGTCCTTCCATCCCTCCCCCAGTCTCATTCCCCTTGTTCCCATCCCTATTCACCACAAGTCTACCTGTAGAATCTATTCTGTTTTCTTTTCCCAGGGAAACCCATGCATCTCTTCTAGAGCCCTCCTTGTTACTTACGGTCTTAAGCTTTTACTGCTGTGAACAGACACTATGACCAAGGCAACACTTATAAAGAACAAGATTTAATTGGGGCTGGCTTACAGGTTCAGAGATTCAGTCAATTATCATCAGGCTGGAAACATGGTAGTATGCAGGCAGACATGGCACAGGAGGAGCTGAGAGTTCTACATCTTTATCTGAAGGCTGCTAGGAGAAGACTGGCTCCCGTATAGCTAGGAGGAGGGTCTCAAAGCCCACTTCCACAGTGATGCTAATCTTCCAACAAGGCCACACCTCCTGATAGGGCAACTTCTTGGGCCAAGAATATCAAACTACCACAGTTACCCACTCTGGGTCTCTGGGTCTCTGGGTCTCTGGGTCTGTGGGTTGTAACATGATAATCATTTACTTAACAGCTAATGTACACTTATAAGTGAGTACATACCATATTGGTCTAAAGTTAGATGGATTCCCATTTTTCTGGGAAACTGCTATGTTCATTTTCAAAGTGGGTATATAAGTTTGCACTCCCACCAACATAATATATATGCAAAGCACCTAGATCAGACATCTACATGTCCCCTGATCTCTGTGAACCCCCATGATTCCCAGTCAGTTGACTCTGTGAGCCTAGTTTTTGTGGTATCCCTGACTCCTCTGGTTCCTCCTATCCTTCCTCCACACCTCCCCATCCTCTGCCGAACTCCTCAAGTTCTGCCTAATGTTTGGCTGTGGGACTCAGCATCTGCTCCCATCAGTTTATGAATGAATTCTATCTGGTCTCTTTGATGATGGTTTTGCTAGGCTCTTGTCCCAGAACATTCTGTAGACAGGGCAAACTGTATACCAAAGGTTTTGTGGCTGGACTGATGTCCCAATCAATCCACTTGAGATTTTTCCTGATTACAGAAGATAGCCTTTGTCCTCTATTACTAGGAGTCTTTGCTAGGGTCACTCTCATAGATTCCATGGAGCTTCGTTGCACTAGCCAACACAATTTTTTATTGAGATTGAAAGGACATTACTCAACTTCATATGGAAAAAACAAGCAAGCAAACAAACCAAATGGGATAGCTAAAAACAGTACTGGACAATAAAAGACCAGCTGGAGGTATCACCATCCCTGATTTCAAGTTGTATTACAGAGCTATAGGAAAATCAAAAACAAAAAACCACATGGTATTGACATAAAGACAGAAACATTGATCAATAGAATAGAATTGAAGATCCAGACATACATCCACAAACCTATAGACACCTGAATTTTTGATTAAGAAGCCAAACATACATAATGGAGAAAAAAAGAAATCATCTTCAACAAATGGTGTTGATCTAAGGTACTGTTTTATTCTCTGTTGTTTATTTGTTTTTGAGTCAATCTGGTATCCAGCCAATTCACTAAAAAGGTTTATCATCTGTAGGAGTTTTCAGCTAGAATATTTGATGTTTATGTATACTACATCTGTGAATAGCAATACTTCAACTTCATCCTATCCAATTTGTATCCCTCTGATTTCCTTTCATTGTCTTATTGCACTAGCTAGAAATTCAAGAACTATATTGAATAGATAATGGAGATAATGGACAGCCTTGTCTTGTTTCTGATTTTAGTAGAATTATTTGAGTTTGTCTCCATTTAATTTGATGTTAGCTATAGGCTTATTATAATTTGTCTTTATTATGCCAAGCTATGCTCCTTGTGTCTTTACTCTTTCTAAGACTTTAATTGTGAAGGGGCATTGTGTTTTGTCAAAAGCTTTTTCAGCTTCTAATGTGATGATCTTGTGGGGTTTTTTTTCCTTTGTTTGTTTATATGGTAGATTACATTGATTGACTTTCATATCTCAAGCCACCCCATTATCCCTGGGATGAAGCCTACTTGATCATGGTAGATGATCTTTTTGATAAATCCTTGAATTCAACTTATGACTATTTTATTGTGTATTTTCCCCTGTGTTTATAAGGAAAAGTGTCTTATATTTCTATTTCTTTGTTGAATCTCTGTGTGGTTTGGATATCAGTGTAACTGTGTCCTCATAAAGTGATCAGACCATGTTCCTTCTGTTTCTATTCTGTGAAATAACTTGAGGAATATTGGTATTATATCTTCTCTGAATGTCTGGTAGCATTCTGCACTGAAAACCATCTGTCCCTGGACTTTTTATTTTAATGGCTGTGAGACTTTTAATGACTGCTTCTGTTTCACTGTGGATATAGATGTTTGTCTGATCTTGATTTAACTTTGGTAAGTAGTACCTATAGAGAAAATTGTCCATTTCTTTTAGATTTTCCCATTTGGTGGAGCACAGATTTTTAAAGTGTGTCCTTAAGATTCTCTAGATTTCTTCCATGTCTATTGTTATGTTCCCCTTTTTCATTTCCAATTTTGGGAATTTAGATATTCGTTCTCTGTCTTTTTAGTTAGTTTGGCTAAGGGTTTGTCTATCTTGCTGATTTTCTCAAAGAACCAACTCTTTGTTTCACTGATTCTTTGTATTGTTTCTGTTTTATTGATTTTAGCCCACAGTTCGATTATTTCTTGCTGTGTACTTATCTTGGGTGTGCTTACTTCTTGTTATATAGCTTTCATGTGTGATTTTAAATTGCTAGTATGAGATCTCTCTAGGTTCTTTGTTTGTTTGTTTGTTTTTGTTTTCTTTTTGGTTTTTTCGAGAAAGGGTTTCTCTGTATAGCCCTGACTGTCCTGAAACTCACTTTGTAGACCAGGCTGGCCTTGAACTCTCTCTAGGTTCTTTATATAGGCACTTAATGCTATGAACTTTCCTCTTAGTACCAGTTTCACTGTTTCCCTTAATTTTAGGAATACTCTTCATTAATTTTCATTGAATTATAGGAAGTCTTACATTTCTTTATTTTTCTCTTGACCTATTTTTTTATTCAGCAGAGAACTTTCCAGTTTCTATGAGGTTATAAAAATGTTCTGCTGCTTCTGTTCCTGTAGTCCAGCTTTAGTCCATGGTGGTCTGATAGGATGCAGGGAGTTATTTCAATTTTGTTGTATCTTTTGATATTTGTTTTGTGTAAGACTATGATCAGTTTTGGAGAAAGTTCCATAAGGTGCAGAGAAGAAGGTACATACTTTTATGGTTTGGTGAAATGCTTTGTAGATTTCTGTTAGGCCCATTTAGTTCATAATGTATGCTAGCTTCAGTATTTCTCTGTTTAGTATTGGTCTGGATGAGCCATCCACTGGTGAGTGTGGGGTACTGAAGTCTTCCGATATTAATGTGTGAGGCTCAAGGTGTGACTTAAGCTTTTGGAATTTCTTTTTTTTTTTTTTCAATTTGTCTGAATTTGTTAACATTTAAAAACATATTTTAAGTAAATAGAATTAAATCACATTCTTGTTTTCCTTTTATACCCCAACTCCTCCCAGAGACCCCCCTTTCAATATCTATAATATCTTTTTTATCATATTCTTTAAAATTTATAAAATATTTATAAAATATTTGATAAATATTTAATAAAATTTATAAATAAATTTAAAAATAAAATTTATAAATAAATAAAATTAAAATTAAAAATATTTAATAAAATTTATAAAATGTAAAATATTATAACAATAAAAATGAGTATTATAAAAGTTGTTTGATATAAAACAACAATCAATTTAACAACAGTCTTATGTAGATGATTGTCTATGGCAATACTGAAAATACAAATGTTTTTCCCAATATAAATTTTAAATAACTCCAAATGTATTAACTGTATATTTCAAAATAATACATCACTATTAATATTTTCTTAAAAGAACATAAATATATAAAGTGTTTTTGTTTGTTTGTTTTGCATTTAGTAGAGCTTAAGATCTTGGCTCTTACTGTGGTAACTTGATACAAGAGTTACAAACATCAAGCAGAGCATTCAGTCTCACACTTTGTTGTCCTCTTACAAGCCCCTCCCAATTTAATTGTCTACATTACTTTTGGGTATATAAATACTTTTAAAATATGTAAGCTGTTCTGAAAACCATAGTATAGTGTAAAAACATGAAATAAACAATACTACTAATAGAGAGGCTTAGATAGGAGAAGCAAGATCTCAAGACCATTATGTTGTACACAGCAAGACACTGTCATGAACAAACAAGCTGAAAGTGTATATAGATTATATAATATTGGACCTATTTCTCCAATTACCAAATTAGAGAGACCATTGGATGACAGTCAACAAATTTCTAATTCTTCATGTTTTGGTGTTTCAATCAATTAGGATATGTTGGTAATATTAATTTTCATATTAAGATATTAAGAAAAAGTAGTTGTCATTTCCCGTTGTTTTTGTTGTAAGAGGTGGAATTAGGCTTGTGTGGATTTGTTGAAAGATTACTTTCTTGCTTCTTCTAGGGTGTAGTTTTGCTCCTTATGTTCATGTTTTCCATCTATTATCCTTTGTAGGGCTGGATTTGTGGAAAGATATTGTGTACATTTTGTTTTGTCATGGAATATCTTGTTGTCTCCATCTATGGTAATTGAGAGTTTTGCTGGGTATAGTAGCCTGGGCTGGCATTTGTGTTCTTGTAGGGTCTGTATGACATCTGCCCAGGATCTTCTAGCTTTCATAGTCTCTGGTGAGAAGTCTGCTGTAATTCTGATAGGCCTGCCATTATAGTTACTTGGCCTTTTTCCCTTACTGCTTTTAAAATTCTTTCTTTGTTCAGTGCATTTGCTGTTTTTAATATTATGTGACAAGAGGAATTTCTTTTCTGGTCCAGTCTATTTGGAGTTCTGTAGGCTTCTTGTATGTTCATGGGCATCTTTCTTTAGGTTAGGGAAGTTTTCTTCTATAATTTTGTTGAAGATATTTACTTGCCCATTACCTTGGGAGGCTTCACTCTCTTCTATACCTATTATCCTTAGGTTTGGTCTTCTCATCGCATCCTGGATTTCCTGGATGTTTTGGGTTAGGAGATTTTTGCTTTTTGCAGTTTCTTTGACTGTTGTGTCAATGTGTCTTCTATCCCTGAGATTCTCTCTTCTATCTCTCGTATTCTGTTGGTGATGCTTGCATCTATAACCCCTGATTTCTTTCCTAGGTTTTGTATCTCCAGGATTATCTCTCTTTCTGATTTCTTTATTGTTTCTATTTCCATTTTTAGATTCTGGATGGTTTTGCTCATTTCCTTTACCTATTTGATTGTGTTTTCCTGTAGTTCTTTAAGGGATTTTTGTGTTTCCTCTTTAAGAGCTTCTAGCTGTTTACCTGTGTTCTCCTGCATTTCTTTGAAGGTGCTATTTATGTCTTTCTTAAAGTCCTGTATCATCACCATGAGAAGTGATTTTGTATATGAATCTTGCCTTTCTGGTATGATGGTATGTCCAGGACTTGCAATGGTGGGAGTATTGGGCTCTGGTGATGCCAAGTAACCTTGGTTTGTGTTGCTTATATTCTTAAGCTTGCCCCGCATCATCTGGTTAACTCTAGTGCTACCTGCCCTTGCTAAATCTGACTGGAGCCTGTCCTTCCTGTGATCCTGATTGTGTCAGAACTCCTCAGAGTCAAGCTGTTTCTGTGATCCTGTGATTCTGGGATCCTGTAACCCTGGGCTTGTTAGAGCACCTGGGAGTGGAGCTTCGTCTGGGTGTTGTGGGACTGGCTGTGGGGCTTGTGCCCAAGGTCTGCTCAGGGCACCAGCTCAGACTGACCAGAAGAAACCTGAGCCACTGTGCTGGCAGAGTTCCTGTCTGCCTGGTCCTTCTTGTCCCAGCTACTCCTAAATTGATATAAGAATTAAATCTTGGGCTAGAGAGATGGCTTAGTGGTTAAGAGCACTGAGTGTTCTTCAAGAGGTCCTGAATTCACTTCCCAGCAACCACATAATGGCTAACAACCATAATGGGATCCCATACTCTCTTCTGGTGTGTCTGAAGACAGCTACAGTGTACTCATATCAATAAAAAATAAATAAAATCTTTAAAAAAAGAATTAAATCTTCTGTCCTGACTTATGAACTTTCCTGCTTTCATCATAACTGTATGATAACATCTTCTTGTAGATATACATAGTAACTGTGTTTAATTGTAAGAGCAGTTTGTTCAGAAATTAATGATTGCATCCATTAAATCATTAATGATGTCCTAGTAGGTCATTCAGGAGAATAAGTTCTCATGTTAGTGCCACTAGAGATTATCAGTGATTTAAAAAACTTTTGTTAGTCCTCAGTGTAGTTGTTGGGCAATATTAAGACCTGTAGACCCACTTTTAATTCTTGTCACTGTGTTTTCCTAATTCCTGAAGACATATGCAGAGTATATAGTCATGTCATAAATCATGGCTATTATTTGAGGAATGACTATACACAGGACACAAGTTATAGACTCTTATTTATGGTTCTGTTCTACTGGTTGTTTTTTTAATCCATATAAAATTACTCATTTGCATTATTCAGAGCAAAGAGCTCAACATAAAGTAAAGAAAGGCAATTGTAAGCTCTCATTACTAAGATTAATTATGTACTTTGGTTCTGCAGGTAACCAAACTGCAAGATACTGAATTAAGAAGGGCAAGATCCTGATTGTTATTTGCTATTTAAGGCATAAGTCCTTGAAATTGTCTTCTCTCCTTTGAAATGTGTTAAAAAGTAACCGATGACAAAATCTTTTCTTGATAAGAATTCTATTCCACTTTTTTCATTATTTATTTATTTACTTTTTAGTTTTTTGAGACAGGGTTTCTCTGTATAGCCCTGGAACTCATTTTGTAGACCAGGCTGGCCTTGAACTCAGAAATCTGCCTGCCTCTGCCTCCCAAGTGCTGGGATTAAAGGCATGTGCCACCACTGCCCAGCTTAGTTTTTCTTTTTTAGATAGGATATGATGTAGCTCAGGCTAGTCTCAAACTCACTATATAAACCAAAGATGACATTAAAGTTCTGATTCTCCTGTCTCAGTATCCCAAATGCTGATATTACAGGCATGAGTCACTCACTGTTATCTAGATTTATATAATACTGGGGATCAAACTCAAGGCTTCATGTTTGCTAAGGAGGTACTCTACCAGCTGAGCTGTATCCTCAGCTCTCTACTCCATTCTTCAGATCTGTTCAATAGATTCATGCTTACCAGTAAAAGAAGCATACATAAAAACATTCTTGAAGATTTATTATCTCTCTATCTTTCTGTCTCATCTATCTATCTATCTATCTATCTATCTATCTATCTATCTATCTATCCATCCATCCACCCACCCA
>NW_022196909.1:15670715-15676516 GCF_008632895.1 Mastomys coucha
ATCCATCCATCCATCCATCCATCTATCTATCTATCTATCTATCTATCTATCTATCTATCTATCCATCCTGTCACTTAACTACTATCTGTCATATATCACCTATTTATAGGCTTGTACCAATGTGAATTTGTGTACACACATCTATATATAGAAGCCAGAAAATGGCATTGGGTATCCTACCACATTCAGGCCACTTCTCTTGAGATAAGGTCTCTTTGACTGAAAGCCAGCAATCCCAGAAGATGCTCCTGTCACTGCTGTCTTCAGAAGTTGATACATTGGTGCAAGGATTCATACTTTGCTAATGACTGTAGCGCAAGCACTACAACCACTGAACCATCACTCAAGCCTCAAATAAAGCAGTCTTAGTTTATTAGATTACTGATTTGCATATTTTCTGATCACTGATTATTAGAGAAAGTACAGAGGTTAATGACATTATCAAATAGACCATGAGTTACAAATGACTTCTTCAACTTATTAAGCTAAAAAACATTGCCAGAATAAACTATTTGACATTAGGTAAAACAGATGATATCTGTAGTTAAATTTGAAGGAACCCTTTTTGTATGCCTATACTAAATTTGTTTTTAGCATTTGAACTCAGTGAACTTAAGATACTTTATTAATTTAAAAATCATAATTGGTAAGTGAGAATCATATGTATTCAGAGTATACAATATGATTATGTGTGTGTGTATATCATAGTGGTTGCCATAGTCATTAACTACTGTTTTAAAAATAGATTTTCTAGATACTATGATTCTTAAATCACAAGTACTAGTAACATGCTTTCATGTCTTAAAAACCTTTTACATGTTTACATTCTGTGCTCCTATTTTATGTGTTTTTCTTTCTTTGTGCATGTATGTATGTGTGTGTGTGTGAGAGAGAGCGCATGTGTGGAACTCTTTTAATGAAACATTTGCAATAGCATTTCCCCTTGTTTCTATTGCAAGCAAAGTTGTAGTAAGTAATCAATAAACATTGTCGTCATACATGATTTGATATACAAGTCAATCAGAACCCCACAAGAAGCCAGTAAGACACCTATCACATATTAAATAGATGATATGCTATCATTGACTATAAAAAATATAAAGGAGTTAGATTTTTAAATTGTTATTGTTTTGCTTTGTTTTTTTTTGAAACGGGGTCTCATTACTTCCTTGGTTAGCCTGTAGTTTACTTTGTAGACCAGATAGGCCTTGAACTCACAGAGAGTCCCACATGCACCCCAATGCTGGAATTGAAGATGTATGTGTGCCACCAAATCCATCCAAGTGCTAGCTTTTTTCTTTTAAATTATTTATTTATTCTCTCTCTCTCTCTCTCTCTCTCTCTCTCTCTCTCTCTCTCTCTCTTTGTGTGTGTGTGTGTGTGTAAACTCTGGCATACATGTGTAGGTCAGAGGGCAATTGAGGGGAGTTGGTTATCTCTTGCAATGTAGTTTCTAGGGATCAAACTCAGGTTCTTAACCTCAGGGTAGAAAGCACCTTTATGTATTAAGCCATCCCACCACCCCTATGGTACAAGGTGTAACATAATTTTTCACTCTCGTCCTATGCCTTTTTTCTTATTGTTTCTTAGACTTCTAAGATGTCTTTACTCATGCCTCCATAAGAATTATTAAATGCAATTTCGTTAGCAAAGCAAAAGTCAGTGCATACGTATCTTAACAGACATTTTCAGGCTTTGTATAGTTTTCTTCACATAAGTAAATGTGAACTGTTCCTAATGCCACAGGCCTGTAATTCCAGCTATTTAGGAAGTTGAGGAAGGAAGGTTTTAGGTTCAAAACTAGCCTGTACGATTTAAAGAGAATATCTCAAAAATAGAAAAAAAAAAAAGAACGAAGGCTGGAGATGTAGGTCTGTGATAGAGTATTTGTCTAGTATGTGTGAGACCATAGGTACAATCTTAGGTACTAAAAAGAAAGGTCTTATAGGCTTTCACAAGAAATATTTTATTTGAATATGCAAAGTGTAGTGATTTGAATAGGAATGGCCACCATAGATTCATGTATGTAAATTCTTGGCCCACAGGCAGTGATACTATTAGGAGGTGTAACCTTGGAGTAGGTGTGCCCTTGTTGGAGGAATTGTGGCATTGTGGGGGAAGGTTTTGCGGTCTCCTATGCATACGTCTGGCCAGTGTATCACAGTCTCTCCTTGCTGCCTGTAGATTAAGATGTAGAACTCTCAGCTCCTTCTCCAGCACCTTGCCTGCCTGCCTGTTGCATGCTGTTTCCTGCCATAACGATAGTAAGCTAAAACTCTGAGACTGTAAGGCATCTCCAATTATATATTTTCCTTTCTAAGAATTACTATGGTCATGGTGCCTCTTACAGCAGTAGAAACCCTAACTAAGACACAAAGCCATCTACACTCAGTCAAGAAAAGTTAAATGAAATTTGCTGCTCACTATGAAAACAAACTCGCAGAGCACTCTGTTGGGGAATTCACTACGGGCTACAGCCACCGTAGGATCTAGTAGATTTCAGCCTCTTAAAAATTTCAGTACTTTTGTCAAAAGTATCACAGTTAGTATTTTCATTAAAAATAAATCAAGGAAAAATATGATATATCTTCAGGCTAGAGGGGAATCTCATAGAAGGGAGTTCAAGGGACAAAGACAAGGGCATTGGATCCCAACTACAGATGGTTGAGAGCCACCATGTGGTTGCTGACATCTCTCCAACCCAAGACAAGTCTTACAAATTGAAAGGGCGAGGAGTTTTCTAGTTCCTGCCTGTGTGAATACTTCTCTGCAAGTATTTGTTCTCTTTTTTCTTTGTAGACTGATTTTCTATATGCTCTGTTTTTATTTGCATTCCTTGAAGTCATGTAATACGTTAATATAGTGAAGTATGGCTTCCAATGGCCAGCACTGTCTTCCATAGACAGGCATCGTGCTATTACCATATAATTATTTTATTGTTGAGAATAGTTTTTGCTATCCTGATTTTTTCCTTATGCCAAATGAATTGGCAAATTGCTCTTTTGAACTCTATGAAGAATTGAGTAGGAATTTTGATGGGTATTGCATTGAACCTATAGATTGTTTTTAGCAAGATGGCCATTTTTACTGTATTAATCCTGCCAATCCACAAGTATGGGAGATCTTTCCATCTTCTGTGAGCTTCTTTGATTTCTTCCTTCAGAGACTTGAAGTTCTTATTATCATACAGATCTTTCACTTGCTTGGTTAGAGTCCCACTAAGGTATTTTATTTTATTTGTGACTATTATGAATGGTATTGTTTCCCTAATTTCTTTCTCAGTACATTTGCCCTTTGAGTAGAGGAAGGCTACTGATTTGCTTGAGTTAATTTTATATCCAGCCACTTGGCTGAAGTTGTTTGTCAGGTTTAGGAGCTCTCTGGTGGAGTTTTTGGGGTCATTTAAGTATACTATCATATCATCAGCAAATAGTGATATTTTGACTTCTTCCTTTGCAATTTTTATCCCTTTGCCCTTTTTTCCCTGTCTAATTGTTTTGGCTAGGACTTTGAGTACTGTATTGGATAAGTATGGAGAGAGTGGGCAGTCTTGTCTAGCCCCTGATTTTAGTGGGATTGCTTTAAGTTTCTGTTCATTTAGTTTGATGATGGTTACTGGTTTGCTGTATATTGCTTTTGCTATGTTAAGTATGGGCCTTGAATTCCTGAATTTCCAAGACTTTTACCATGAAGCGGTGTTAATGTAAGTTGATAATCACTTGGTGTGCTAGAATCATGGGAATAGTTTCCATGATGGGAACTGATTCATTAAAGATTGATTAAATGTGTGCAGATTCTATGCTTATTATATCCCAATAAAGCTTTAGAAAGACATTATTTGGAAAGGGTAGGGAAATGTTAGTCTGATAGAGCAAGACAACAATTAAATCTAAAACACTTCCAGTTGTACCTACATCTTGCAAGTGACCTCTGATGATGTGTTGAAGATGAAAAAATCAGACTACATCATGGGGCTTGTCCACAAGAAGTAGACAATCCATGTGTGAGATTCATCATTTATAGTCACAGTATTTGGAATATGATCCAAGGGACACACAGAGAGAAAGTCTGTTTGAAAAGGATGCATACTGGATATTCCTTGGGAAGTCTGTTATAAGTACAGATTCATCTGTAAAGAGAAAAAGAGGAGATTCAAGAACACATATGCTCCCTTTGGGCAGGGTGTCTTGCAGTCCAGGCTGGCCTTGAACCCTTGGTCCTCTTGCCTCTATTTGCTAAGTTCTGGGATTACAGGTATGTATAAATCTGCTTAGGAACAATTATTTAAATATTATTAGAAAAATATTATTAGAAAAACTTATATTTGAAATAATGAAGTCTGATATGTTGTAGGGAGCCGTGAAGCTGGAGAGGCATTCACCATGGCAAGATGGCGCCTACTTCCACTGTTAACTCCTAGTAAACAACTGTTTGCACATGTGCGTAGAGAACTGTTTGTGCATGTGCGTAGAGTGAAAAAGACGCCATGTCACGGCCCATCCCGGGGCGTTACACGTAGGGTAATGAGCGGACAGCCAATCATGGGCAGACACGCTACGCTGTGGGCAGACACACTGCACTGTGGTGTATATGAGCAGTGCGGATTTTGGGCTTGACCCCTTTTTTCCCTATGGATGAGGACAATAAAACGTTGCTGCAGAAGGAACCTAGTGTCCGCGTGTCTTCTTGCTGGTGAGACGACTGCGCGGGCTACAATATGTCATTGAAATATTATTAATACTGAAATAGATTAATATAATTTTTCATATGTCTAAATCATAAAAACGAAGAAAAAACCATGAAGAGATGGTGTTAACTGGCTTACTTGAATTTTTCTACAATGTATTTATAATGCCTCCTATTATACTCTATAAACAATTTATATTTTCTGGATTTCACCTTCTGATTGGCTAATTTTACAGAGCACATTTTCCGTTGCTTTCTAAAAGGAAACATTTTGATCATGTATGACCAAAATAAACAAGCAAATACATAAATAAATCAATGAATGATATACTAAACAAAAAAAAAAAATCTTGCTTGTGGAAGCTGTAGTGTGTCCCAGTATACCCTTTTGTCCATACATCTTTACTTGCAAATGTTCATTACAATGAGTCTTTGGTGAGGCCTCCGGCTTCTGGAACACTATCAATACTGGATCCTCACAGGCACTTCTCTCAGTTATCCTATTGTTGCCCTCTGTAATGAAAATCCTGCAGCTTTGGATCTGGCTGGCTGGCCCCTTCATCCACTCCAGCAGCTCATTGATGGAGTTATTGGAGTAGGACCAACTCAAAGTCCTGGATCTGGGCATGGGTAGTAGCTGAATTGGTCAGTCTGCCGACCTTCCCATGCCCATACCACCAGGGCCAGCTGTCCAGCATTGCCCAGGCTTACTTTGTGCATCTACCAGCAAGGGCCAAGGACAGTTCTCCAGCATTCATGCTTTCGGGGCCAGCTTATCTGTGCTCATGCCGCCAGGGCCAGCTCTACTGTGCTACCCAGGAGGGGCTGTGCCTGCTCTCCTGAGTGCAGCAGCCAGTGAGGTGCTGGGCAGGCTCTGAACAGCCCTTGGGCAACAACATAGTCTCAGGCTGCAGTCCAAACCAGGCATGGTGGTAACATGGGCCACACAGTCCCCTGTTGCTCTATGGCCATAGAAGCAGACACGGCCCTCAGCAGCAGCACAGGCCAGGAATTCACCATGGCCTCAGGTGGCAGGGTAGGGTACTGATATCAGACTATTTATTCCTCTCCACCCTCATGTCTTCAGTTCTGTCTCTCTTCATATATATATATAT
>NW_022196909.1:15676526-15684026 GCF_008632895.1 Mastomys coucha
ATATATATATATATATTTTGGTTTTTCAAGACAGGGTTTCTCTGTGTAGCCCTGGCTGTCCTGGAGACCAGGCTGGCCTCAAACTCAGAAATCCGCCTGCCTCTGCCTCCCAAGTGCTGGGATTAAAGGCGTGCGCTACCACTGCCCCGCATAATTATTAAACCATCCCATTTTTCTTTCTTTTCCATCTCTTTACTATACATTTGTATGTATGTAGTGATTCCTGCTGCTGGTGAACCACATATGCTGGTGTTTTTCATTTGTTCCCCCACTGCATGGCATGGTGGCAGGTAGGCCTCTGGTGTCTTCCACATACGAGGTTTTTTATGATCAGGAAAGTAATAATTCAAGACATAATTTAAATGAAAACCATCAAAATGAAAAACCGTAAATATCCACAAACAAGAGGCCCCAAATAATGAGAGAAAATGTCCCTGTTCTCAGTTCTTTTCCTCTTGCTGGAGTCGGACATCATGACCACGGCAACTTATAGAAGAAAGAGTTGGTTTGGGGTTTGTAGTTCCAGAAGGGTGAGAAACCATCACCATCACATGGAGCAGCATTACAGAAAGCACCAGGCCATGGATGCAGAAGCAACCAAGAGCTCTTACCTTTAATTCCAAATGGGAAACAGAGAGGGTGATGCCTTTCTTCCAGCAAGGACATTCTTCCTAAGCCTCCCCAAACAGGCACCAGGCCTTCAAATGCCAGAAACTCTGGTGGGCAGTCATCACTCAAATGTTTACAGCACTGAAAATATAATTGAAGAAAACCAAGGGACTAGGTGTATTTTCAGACTCCTTTTCTTGTGGTTGCTTAAGTATTTCAGTAATATACCTACTTCCTGGAGTATTTCTTAGAATGGGGGTACGAAAAGTAATACAGAATGATTTAAGATGTATAGAGGGTAAGTGTAGGTTATATAGAAATGCTACAACATCATATGGAAAGGCTTGTTCATCCTCAGATTGTAACGTTCATGAGGATCTTAGAACCAGTCCCACACAGACACAGAGGGATAATGGTACAAGTCTAGTTTTCAGATTAGGAAAATTATGCTCATTTGTTAGTTACAGAAGGAAGTATATTGCTGAAATATAAATGAGAATATATTGAACTCTGAAGCATCTTTTCTGACATAACTGGGAAAAATCTATTTGATATCTCCAAATTGTTAATAATTTTTATAAATATTTAAATTTGAGCATATGTTAGTTTATTCTGGATATCATGGATATAATAAAAGTTTTCTTGTCTCTTAAAACTGACATATTTTGGTTGCTTCAAAACAATATAATTTAGTCAAAAGTTAAGATTATTAATGATATAATTTAATTAGGAATCATGGTTCTTTCCTAAATTTATAAACCAAACCTGATGACTTCAGTTAGTTCATAAATAAATAGAATTCAAAATCCTAATTTTCTGTAGCAAATATTTAATTAAGTGAGAGGCAAATGAGCAATGAATGATAACACATACAGTAACTATAGTAAATTAGAAATGAAATTTTATAAATACCTTTTATTATTCTAAAAGGATGTAAACATCTTTCCAATTAGCACTGTATAACTGAATAATCTCAATTCTGTTTAGCACACACAAAAAAACCTTTTCCAAAAACCATTATGGGTCTCTTATTTTGCATTTTAGAAACTCAGATCCAAACTAGGCTTCAAAAGAATAAATGTAATCTCTGAGGAAAGATGGAGCATTACTGTGTAATTTTATAAACTAGCCACCAAATATGGTGAACTTTGTGTAGGTGTTTGGGTTCACACTTCAGTGTGTGAACTAGGTATGGTGGTGCAAGCCTGTAATTCCAGCACTGAAGATGGAGGAAGGAGAATCATCATGAATTCAAGGTTATTTTGTGTGGCAGCCCTGCTGATTTCTCGGAGAGGTCTCAACCGACACCAGAGACAGCACCTGGACTCGACTCACCAGGGGTCTGGAGCCAGCTCGAGAGATTAAAGCCAGAACCGAGAGCCCAGTATTCATAGGGACTAAAACTTTGATCCGCCCTCCTGCCTGGAGTTCTTGCTTTGATATGCCCGTTTCCCCGCTCTCACCTATCTGCCGAAAGGCTTGACTCTGTTGCCTCAAGAATATATATATTCCGTTTCTCTAAGTAAAGTACACACCTCGATAAGAACACTTTCCTGGTGTCGTCTCTCTTTTCTCCCTACCCGCTTATTTTACAGAATCTCGAGTTCCCCTGTTCGTGAATCACCCATGGAATGAAGTGAAACTGCGGGCTGGTTTCCTTCAATTTTGGCAAGAATGTTTAAAGAAACCAAACCAAAATTAAAACAAAGCTAAAACCAACAGTAAAAGAAGATAAAAAGCCTGTGTGTAGCTTACTGTGTGCAACTTACTGATGTGTGTCAGCATGGAAATAATTTTTTTTTCCTAGGAAAAAATGTATTTTCACTACTACGTTATTTTAGCATGTAATCAATCTCCTCTCTCCCTCCCCTTCCTTTCTTCTTCCTTCCTCTCTGTCTTTCCTTGTTTCTCTGTTTCTTTGTCTCTTTTTTGTTTCTTTCTTTTTTCCTTGTTTCTCTCTCTTTCTTTCTTTCTTTTTTCTTTCTT
Source organism: Mastomys coucha (assembly GCF_008632895.1). NCBI lineage: Eukaryota > Metazoa > Chordata > Mammalia > Rodentia > Muridae > Mastomys > Mastomys coucha. Next base: position 15,679,122 of record NW_022196909.1, read on the forward strand.
TTGTCATTTTCTTAACATAGCGTAGACCATGTAGGATCATGAATTTAAGGCAAGGCTAGGCTTCATATTGCGATCTTAACTTAAAACAAAACATTGCAGAAAACTGAATGCAGTGGTGCGTGCCTTCAATCCCAGTGCTTTTGAGGCAGAGGCAGGAGGATCTTTGTGAGTTCTAGTCCATCCCTGGTACATAGTGAGATCCTGTCTCAAAACAAAAGCAAAACAGAACAAAAATCCCTCTAGAAAACTAGCTTTACCTCAAGAAAGTATACAGAAGAGCGAGTGATGTATTCTAATTTTTGTCAATAAAATTCAATTGATTCTTTTAATAAGAGCCTAGATAAAAGCTAAGATGAAAGAGAGCATTCTAAGGAATTTGATAAAATTTTCCTAAATACATCAGTAAACTGACAATAAATAAAATAGTCATTTATAAATATATTTATATATACATATATATACATATACTAATAAAATAATTATTTTGTTTATTATGCCAACAGTAAAACCTCTGATCAGTTATCTGGGTGAAGTACGCAAACTAGAAAGGGAGGTGGGCAAAGGGAAATGGCTTGTTCTCCAACCACATTTCTTTAGTGCTTCAACAGGCATCAGAACAAGAAACAAGGCCTATTTGCAATGAGGAGTCTTGCAGGGAAATGCCCCTGCCCTGCCCCTGTGGAATTAAGATATTAAATGCCTCTGTGTGTAAGAGTGAGCGAGAGCTAACCCCTTGCTTCTACCTTTTTTTTTTTTTTAAACCAGGAAAGCTATGAGGAAAACACAACTGAGAGTCTCAGTCTGAGAATGGGTAGATAATACTAACGTGTTTGAATAAAGAAATCAATAAATCAATAAATCATTAAATGGAACAGAATGAGTTCACTAACACCTACGAATTGAAAAGCATCCTAAGGACCCCTGTCTCTGCTTTGGAACACCAAAACCAAGCTGCTGATTTCGTACCCCTAAACCTGCTTGTTAGTCCTGTTTTCTGAAACATCACATTTACTCTTCTTGCCTGAGAAGCAATCACCACCTATATCAGGCGAAACCGGAGACTTAGTGATGTGGACATGCATGAGAGGGTGCTGAGGCCCAGGGTGGAAGAGGTCATTTACCCAGTGTAGTCAGGGTGGTGTGCTGCAGTCGGGAGCATCTACATAGATGCAGACCTTAGCCTTCTAAACACCCCATTCAGCTGTGGGATTGCCCTGACTCTAGACAATGACAGAGGCAAAATGAGGAATGGTTCACTTTCTGGATTGGACCTCTGTTGCGGGAATATTAAAAAATGAATCCACCCCGCAAACTCTTTTTCCCTCTGGAGCACGTTCTAGTGCCAGTTCTAGTGCCAGTACTGTCCGGCCACAACACTATGTTCCGGCAGGCTCTTGACTATATTCTCCCAGCTAGCAGCAACATCTCCCTCACATGCAACTCTTTTTTTTTTTTTGGTTTTTTGAGACAGGGTTTCTCTGCATAGGCCTGGCTGTCCTGAAACTCACTCTCTGTAGACCAGGCTGGCCTCGAACTCAGAAATCCACCTGTCTCTGCCTCCCAAGTGCTGGGATTAAAGGCGAGTGCCACCACTGCCCAGCTACATGCAACTCTTTACACATCCCCACAATCATTCATCTAGCGCCTAGTACTCGGTAAAGCATGACCTTTAAGGCTTAATTATCTAATCAGGTTTATATAATGATAAGATCACAATTACAAGATGCCAATACAATAACTTCAGTGCCAAATGATGAAGACAATGTTTTGACCCAATTAATCTAACTTTGTAAAAACCTTAGCCTGGTTGTTATAACCATGCTAGGTCTGAATCTTCATCTTCCTCTGCCTCCATGATGATCATTTTGCCCTACCTTCCCGCTCTCTACCCTTTTTCCTCCACCACTTCTAGCTCCATCTCTCTATTCCTGTCCAATCACAGACCTGTCAATGCCCTAATATGATTGGACAGAGAAAATGCTGCAACAGACCTCCTTGAAGGACTACTGTGGTCCATGATGCTGCTAAGGGCCCTATGTGGGTCCAGAGTTCTACTGTTCCTGGGGTCAGAGTTGATGTCCATGGCTTGTTTTACCACCTAAGGACATGTGGCTGTCTATAATCTGTGCTGCAGATTGAAGCTATGTTGATGTCTGTGGATTGTACTGCCACTGGAGGCCACGTTGGTATTCATGGTCAGAGCTGCCTATGAGGGTCCACAGACTTAGTGCAGCTGGTGGCTGTGTTGGTGATCTGTGGTGTCACCAGAAACCATTAAGAAGGCCATTGTCTTATTGAGAGGTGACTTTAAGGAACAAGGAAGCTACCTTGGCAGTGGAATCGATAACTGCAGATATATATTGAAGAAAAAGTACTTGGAAAAGTATTATGATAACCCATACCCCCCAACCCCATTCACCAATAAAAGTAACAGAGTAAGAAGGAAGCCATCAAAGAGAACTCTTAAAGGTTGTGATAGGGTGTCAGGAGCCATTTAGGAAAGACTAAGGAACAGAAGTGACTTTCTGCAGATGGCTCACAGTATTTGCATGGCTATGATGGGTAAACTCTGAATTGTAGGGCTTTCAGAGATCTCACTTCAGGATTGCTTCTTGTTATTGTTGTGTATTTCCTGTCATAGTGTTCATGGTCATTAGCTCACCTTATTGGGCAGATTTTCTGCAGATCAATGAAGAAGTACTACATGGCAATGCTATATAGACAAATTGATGATTTCATAATTCCTCATAATGATTTTGTAGAATTCCTGATTTGATTCAAGTAATCTTAGAAAGAAAGTTTTAAGAAATGGTTCTAGTTGTTTTGTCAGAAAAATATAATAAAATTAGAATCAAGAATAGAATGTGTCTGTTCCTCATAAAATAGTAAGTAAAGGTTGCACAACAAGGAATATAATGAGCTTTCACATTTACACTAAAAAGAGAAACAGGCTTGGGACAAATTTGTGATCAAGGAAAAACATTCATTCTATGTCAGAACCAAGGATGAAGCCACAGGTGTGCACTATGATAAAGCGAGGCCATGTGAAAATGTTGCTTTGAATTTATAATGAATGAGCTTACAGAATGAAACACTGCTTTGAACTTAATCCTCCTGTAAATCCTCTTGAGGTAATTTTCTAAGAACTTTTGTCTATAAAAATGTTATAGAAAAGAAGTAAGGTGGTGGCTTGGAAGAACTCTGCTCCATCCATCCATCCATCCATCCATCTATCCATCCATCCGTTCATCAATCCACCCATCCAAATGTATATGTGTGGGATTTGGGCCTCAGCCCCATCCACTAAATGTATATATGTATATGTCTGGTTATCTATACATATGTGTGTAGGTATATGTGTATTATTTAACTATGCATAAATACTTGTAGAGTAGATTGAGACAGGCAGTTAGGCCCAGCCAGAATGTATGTGTATATGAATTTATATGTGTCTGTGTGCATTTTCTGTGTAAATGAATTTCTTTCTTCCTTTTTCTTTTATCTCTGGTTCACTAAGAGTTAACAAGTACAAGCCTCTTACCTGGTCAGCAAGAACTCTTTGAGCCAGAGAGAAGGGAGCCCTACGAACTAAATATTTTTTTTCTTCTTAATGTCCCCACTGCTAACAGAAAATGTTTATTAGCAGAAGCCAATGGCCTTTGGCCTTAGAATGTCAAAAAGTTTTAGATAAAAGAAGAATTGGCAAAGATAAATAAATAAACATTGGCTTTGTCACTGACTTCATACCCCCTTTCTGCTTTTCCTTGGGACTCTTTCATGCCTGACAGACCACTGGCCATAGAGATGCTGAGGTGTAGCTCTTCACAATTGATAGCTTCTGGTAGAGGTACATTTAGAGAAAGAAGGATTCAATTTTATTTAGGAGGCTAGCCTCTGAGGTTTGACCATGCTCCACTGAGTGTAGGGATAAAACAAATTGGAGTTACTTTCTACTTTTAATTTTTTTTAAAGCTGTTGGGTGGAGGTCACAAAGGAAGGGGTGGGGGATGGACATTGAACAACTGGGAAATGTGTTGGGGTATATGAGATAAAATTCCTGAAGAATCAATTGGAATACTATTTTGCAAAAGAGGAGGGGGAAAAGGAGGAAGACAATTGCTAGTACAAAAGTTTAAAAGGAGAATAAATATCATAAAAGTTTAGATATTAATATGGTTTAGTGGAAGTGCTGAATTTCTACTTGAGTTTTACTCAAAGGATGTTGAGAGTTCCTTCTCATAGACATGGATTCTTAGTCTATAAAGCTGTGAATTCTACATATAATATTTTACATCTTTATATGTGGTCATTTTATAATTCAGAAAATTTATTTTGAAATAAAATGTTTGTTTTAGAAGTTAATGTTCTGTCATTCCTCAGTTTATGTGTGAAATTGATTGCAGGACCTCTTGAAGACAACAAAATATGTATATTCTCAAATTCTTTACATAAAAAGGCATAGTGTTTGTATACACATCCTTTGGAGATCTTTAAATAATTTTCTGTATTATATATTAGAAAATACAACTCACTATGAATTCTATATAAATGCTTATTTTGTTTTATTTTAAGGAATGATTATAATAAAAGGCATCTACTTATTCTGACACATATTTTTTTCCTGGGTATTCATTGATTATTTCATTGTTGATGCATGGGATAGGAACCCATTGGCATGGAGGCCTGATTACAATAATTCTAGAATTCAAAAGACAGAGTCAGGAAGATGCATAACATATTTTCATTCAACCAGGGATATATAGTGATATCAAGTCTCAAAATTATAACAACAATTATCAACAACAACATAAAATCACTCCAAATGTTATGAGTTAAAATGGGGGCAAGATAAGTGTCTTTTCACTATGAAGAAATATCTGACAAGATGCAAGTTGAGGAAACAGA